>NW_020664980.1:2265689-2294188 GCF_002925995.2 Terrapene triunguis | reverse complement strand
TGTCTGGGGGTGGGGGTGTGGATAAGGGTTGGGGCAGTCAGGGGACAGGTAGAGGATAGGGCTCTAGGGGGCCAGTTAGGATGGGGGGAGGGTCTGAGGAGGGGGCAGTCAGGGGACAAGGAGCAGGGAGGCTTAGGTAGGGGGTGGAGTCCTGGGGGGCAGTTAGGGGCAGGGGTCCCAGGAAGGGGCAGTCAGGGGACAAGGAGTGGGGGGGAGGATTAGGGGTTCTAAGGGGGGCGGGAAGTGGGAGGGAGTGGAAGGGGCAGGGGCGGGGCTAGGGCAGGACGAGGGTGGGGCTAGGGCGGGGCTCCTCCCATCCTCTTTTTTGATTGTTGAAATATGGTAACCCTAATACATACAATATGATGGGGGCTAATTTAGCTACAACGAATCAGGAAAAAGATCTTGGAGTCATCGTGGATAGTTCTCTGAAGACGTCCACGCAGTGTGCAGAGGCGGTCAAAAAAGCAAACAGGATGTTAGGAATAATTAAAAAGGGGATAGAAAATAAGACAGAGAGTATCTTATTGCCCTTATATAAATCCATGGTACGCCCACACCTTGAATACTGCGTACAGATGTGGTCTCCTCATCTCAAAAAAGATATACTGGCATTAGAAAAGGTTCAGAGAAGGGCAACTAAAATGATTAGGGGTTTGGAACGGGTCCCATATGAGGAGAGATTAAAGAGGCTAGGACTTTTCAGCTTGGGAAAGAGGAGACTAAGGTGGGATATGATAGAGGTATATAAAATCATGAGTGATGTAGAGAAAGTAAATAAGGAAAAGTTATTTACTTGTTCCCATAATACAAGAGCAAGGGGCCACCAAATGAAATTAATGGGCAGCAGGTTTAAAACAAATAAAAGGAAGTTCTTCTCACAGCGCACAGTCAACTTGTGGAACTCCTTGCCTGAGGAGGTTGTGAAGGCTAGGACTATAACAGCGTTTAAAAGAGAACTGGATAAATTCATGGAGGTTAAGTCCGTTAATGGATATTAGCCAGGATGGGTAAGGTGTCCCTAGCCTCTGTCAGAGGGTGGAGATGGATGGCAGGAGAGAGATCACTTGATCATTGCCTGTTGGGTTCACTCCCTCTGGGGCATCTGGCATTGGCCACTGTCGGTAGACAGGATACTGGGCTAGATGGACCTTTGGTCTGACCCAGTATGGCCATTCTTATGTTCTTATCCCCTTCCACATCATGCGCTTCCCGCAGCGAGTCCGCCTGGGCGGGACTCCTGGGGAAGCCAGAGGGCGCTGCACCCCAACTCCGCAGTCAGACGTGTCTCTCAGCCAGCCAGTAAAACAGAAGGTTTATTACTTGACAGAAACACTTCATAGAACAGAACTTGTTAGCAAAGAAATCAGTGACTTTCAGCCAAGTCCATCTTGGGGAGCACGTCTAGGAACATCTGAGCCCTATTATTGTTACTAGCATTTGTTCCCCATACACTCCTGTTGCTCCTCCTCCTTGTCTTTGTCTCACTTCCCAGGCAAAGAGTCACCTGGTCGTCACCTGGTTGCATCCGCTCCTGGGTCTCAGGTTACAAAGGGCACCAGTCATATCATCGGTGCAGGCAGCTGGAGCAGCCTCACCTGCCCTAGAGTTCTCAGCCAAAGTCACACACCCCTATTCCCACCACCGAGGTATTGGTGCAGCGTCCAGGGAAACTGAGGCACGCGCAGTATTCATGCAAAACAGTAAAACTCACATAGGCACAACAGTAAGACACATATAACATAACAAGGGAAAATCCCTACTTTGTCACAGAGGTCAAGGGCTGAATGAGCCTGGGGTGAAATCCTGGCCCCTTTGAAGTAACCCATTGACTTCAATGGGGCAGCCATGATTTCACCCTGGAGAATAAGCTACCCAGTCGCACGTAAGGTGGCCCCAGCAGGTACAGTGGGAGGACCTGATCCTGCAAGGAGCTGAGTCCCACCAAAGGGGCTCTTGGCACTTCTAGGAGGGGCTCAGCACCTTGCAGGTTCAGGGCTTCCATCCCCAGGGCTGTCAGCGCACCATCTTTCAGAGGCACCATATTCACACTCACAGAGTTTGAACCACCATTATTAAGAAGTGAAAAGAAGAGCCTGCAGCAGCCACCCTGCCTGCCTGACTCTTCTGTAAGGCTGAGCTGTTTAATATTGTGCACAAGAAGGTTCTCAGGGTATGAGAGGGGAACTACTAGATTAGACAAGTGTGGGCCAGTGGAGACGGCACTGGCCTCACACTCAGGAGATTTGGGGACTAGTCCTAGCTGTGCCAATGACTTGCTGCATGACTGAGTAAGTCACTTTCCCTCTCTGTGCCTCTAGCATCTCAGGGCAGGGACTGTCTCATACTTTAGGTCCCTGATCTTGGTAGCATTACCTCAATAAAATATTTATTAATAGTAATAGATATATAACTGTACAACTGACTTATCGGTGTGATTTGAATTGTTGCGATAGGATAGTATGGGAAGGATAATATATTTGTGTAACTTCAGGGGAGAAAAATCACAAAATATAGTGGCGGTTTCCTTCCCCCCTTTCAAACTGGGAATATTTTACTGTATTTTGGTTCTGTTTACCCATATCACCAGCAGAGGGAGCCTATTCTCAGAGCTCAGCTCCTGCACAACCATGGGAGCAAAGGAACACAATTAGGCACAATACAGGGAAGAAAGAAATACTATTTACATGGAAGATTGACTAGATGGCAGGCAAGATTGGTAGTGGGCTGGGGAGACTTTCACCTCTAGGTTACCAGTTTGAAGTCAGTGATAACTGAAAACTGTTACCATCTGACACCTGCTGGGTGGCCTCAGTTTGGTGGATCTCCTTCCAGCTCTTAGTGGAAAGTTCTCCATACCACGCAACCTGCCATTACTGATGACCTCTTTGCTGGTATGCTCATCAAGAGACCGAGGACCAGATGTGGAAACTGACTGCCTCATTCCTTGAGATGCTTCCTTCAGGTTATGTTTGAAATACTTTGGTGGTGGGAGTGCTTGGAAGGCGTCACATGTGGATTCGATGCAGAGAGGGGAATCAAGGCTCACTCATAGGCCAGCATTGAATGCAGCGATGGAGGTGGGCCACAGACTCTGTGACTACATGCGTCTAGTGGCCCCAAAACAAGTACAAGTGGAGCAAAAGGGCTATTGCTGCTATTCCAGCACATGGGCTAGAGAAATAGCCACAGAATAACAATGCTACTGTCCTGCAGCTTGGCCTCGGCTTGGATCTAATCTTCCTGTCCTTCACCTGCTTAAAACCAGATTGCTCTGTCTCAGTGTGGGGGATAGGAGGAGTCAATTTCACCCTATCTGGATAACAATATGCATGTTCATTCTTTATGGACAGTCTGCTCAACGGGCGGGGGGGGGGGGGGGGCTGCACATTTGGTTTTATTACCATATTGGTTGACACCCCAAAACCTTTCCTAAATGTGACCCTGCAGTGCAGCCTGTCTGGCTGCAGTGCTCACATGCTACAGTGCTCTCTAATAATAGAACATGAAATAAAAGGCTTTACTGAAACCCCCTTTAACGGAGGAATAAAGTGACCAGGAGCTGAGGCTTTGGATTAAAGGCTCAAAGTATTGTGATCATTTGTGTGAAATGCAGCATCAGGCCATGCTTTGGCTGCAATTACTCAATAGTGTGGATGATTTATAAGCCTGATTCTGATCACATTTACACTGGTTTTTATACTCAGGTAACATCATTGACTTCATGGGAGTTACTCCAGATTTATAGCAGGGTCAGTGGGGTAGGAATCTGTCACTGTGTCTATATTTACACAGTTAGTTTCTAATGATTAACTGCTCACTGTCTGAAAAGTTTATTAAATCCCCAAACTGACTTTTATTCCTTCCTTAATTCCCCCTTAATCAGGTTGCTTGAAACCTGTTGTGGTTCACTTACAAAAAAACAAAAACCTCAAATCCAATCGAACTCTCAATTTCAGTCTTTATTCTTTCTCCCATCAAATACTCCAAATTCCTGAATCTCTCTCTCTCTCTCTCTCTCTCCCTATCAAGTCTTGACATGCATTAGGAGAAATCTTAATTTAGTGCACACAGTATAGTCTGTTGGCTGATTTTCAGAATGCTGCCCTTACTCAGTATGCCTACCGGAGATATTTTACCTGTAGTATATCAATCATAATCTAGTTGATTTACATGCTCTTAGCATTCTCCATGCCTTAGTTAATTTATCATCATCATCATCACCCCTTTTTGTTTCATAGGCATTTTTTCATTGCCTTCCCTTTATAACTCTTAATTAATAATCTTCCATTTTGCTTATGCTAAAATAAATTTCTTCCTCGGTTCCTGCATTTCTCCAACGATCCAATTGTGATCTGATTATTATTGGACAAACAGAAAGGTTACATATTGAAGTACGCTGGTTTATGGGCAAATCAATTAATTTGTTAAAAGCCATAGGAAAGTTACACTGCTGGTAGGGGATTTAAGCAGCTTCAAGTACCTCTAAAATGATGTGCTACTAGATAAACAGCGCAGTTCATTTCAATGTTCAGTACCCACTGACAAAACCTGGTGGCTTGTATGTTGGGAACCAGAGTGGTATTCCTCTGTTTAAACTATGGTACTAACTTCTGGTCTCCAGTATCTGTTCAGATGGACACTAGCTTTCTTATAGCAATCTTTGAAAAGATCAGGGGATATCTTTAGTGCTCTGACCAGCAGATCCTAATATCTGAGGAGGTGTGTTAGTGCTTGTTGAATGGCTGCCTTTGACTGAATAGTTGCTCCCCGCCAGAATCTAACTCATTGGTCTAATTTCAGAGGTAAGTGATAGTAAATCCAAAGGAATAAGAATGTGACTCACACTAGCAGAGAATGGATCTTTGTCTTCCTGCATCTGAAGAAGTGGGTTTTTTACCCACAAAAGCTTATGCCCAAATAGATCTGTTAGTCTTTAAGGTGCCACCTGACTCCTTGTTGTTTTTGTGGATACAGACTAAAATGGCTACCCTCTGATAATGTCTTCCTCTAGTGGCTGGTTCACATAAATGGAAGTCAGCTACTACTGCCAGCTAGGGGACTTAGGAATTATTTATGATGGGGAATTGCCTCAGTTATAGCCATTAATGTAGCTACACAAGTGCAGAACAGCAAAGCCACTATTTGCACCAGTGGAGCTAAGCATACCCCAGCACCCCGACACAGCTGGACTCACACCCACTTACCAATGTCTAATTTACACCCATGCCTTACTCATCACCTGTGAATTTGTCACACTGAGCCAAATCTTGATCCCTATTCTTCGTGCTTAGTGCTTCTTAGCAGCACAAAGCTGGTTTAAGTGGCTAATTGGAGATTATCCTGGTGTAGGGAAATCCACAGGTGACATAGAGCCCCGCATAGCAAAATCTGCTCTTCCCTTCTCCTGCCCTTTGCATGGGGACATGTTGGGGGCTGGGTATGCCTGGAGTTCTGGTGCACATTCTAGTGATTCCTGGCTTCCAGAATAGACCCTTTCTGAGCCCAATTTACAGAAATTACAGTTGTGCACAGGCAAAGCTGGAATTAGCCCAGGTATATAGATGGATAAGTGCCAGATTGTCAAAGGTATCTAGGTTCCTAAAGATGCAGATAGGTGGCTAATGGGTTTTAGAAAAGCACCTACACATCCATTAATTTCAATGGGTGTTAGGTCACTTTGTTTAGGGCTTTTTAAAATACCACTAAGCATCTATCTGCATCATTAGGTGCCCCAATAACCCCAGTGCCTTCTGTTACAAGAACTGAGGTGTATTAGGGGAAAATTTACATTGTTACTACCTATGATGAACAGTGGACTAAAGTCTCTGGGGCTCTCAATACTACACCTCCACAAGTACAAACCAAGAATAAAACAACAGCTTTCTCTCTTCTTTAGATCTGGTCTCTCTTAGTCCCGAGAGATCAACATGAAGTAACAGTTTACCTCCTTTTCTGGATGCAATAATCAAAGCTTTTGTCAAAATGCCTGCTCTCCATGAAGCCACTAGGTAGCCCTGGTCTGCCACTAAATGAATTCCTTTTGCTTAGCTTAGCACATCTCAGCAGGAAGTCATGCAATTTTTATGCTGCTGTCTTTAAAATATGGTTAACTTGTTCATTAAATGAAAAAGATTATTATTAATTTTCATTTATCTTTTTTATTGAAACCAGCTGTTCATTAAAATTTATTTATCTGCTTATTTTGTGGCTAAACTAATTACATAGGATATGCTATGTTTCACGTGCGTTGTAATTCTGGTCTATAGTGTCCACAAGCAGGGGAATAAAATTCAGTGATGGGAATATCATAATCCCTCTCTGCCTGTGGTGGGGGACGTGATGGGGTATACAAACCCCACATTGGGCTCAAAGGGGTTAAAAGGCAATCCTGGGCCCAGGTAGCCCCATCCCTCTAGGCCTGCCAAGCATGCTCCAACTGGAGCAGTGGATTAAAAGGGAGCTCAGAAGGCCGGGCAAAGGCTGGTGGACAGGCTGCAGGAGAGAGGAAACTTCTCCAGGATGCTAATCAGAAGGTTGAGCCTGAGAGGGGATCACTGCAGGCAGGGCCCTTGGGCAGAGCCTTCTCCAACCACCACCCCTTTGAAAACCAGCAAGTCTTGCTCCTTTGGACTCCGTTGTTCGTTGAGTGACTGACTGACTGCACTGGAGGGGCCATGCCCCAAATTGAAGGGAGTTGTTGGTAGGAAGAAGCCCAGGGATTCAAACTTAGACTTGTTGCAGGGAGGACCTTGCTGGTGTTGCTGCCCATGGAGTCCGGGACTGGAACCCAGTGCAGAGGGAGGGGCTGGGTCTGTCTATCACACCCCGATAAGGGCTGAGGCCCACAGGTGGTTGGAAAGTTGAAGATTCCTGGCTTAATGCCAGGAACAGGCTCATTTACCACCCTGACAGAGAGGGAAGGGACTGGAAGCCTCATGTGCTAACCGTTATGCAGCACAGCCTTCTGAGCCCCCTATCAGAGGGGCATTATGGTGTTTTGGGTTTGGAGCTTTTCTCTCTGAGGCTCCCATTCTGCCCCCCTTTCCCACTCAGGCTGCTTATGGATTAAGCTGCTACATGAGCAGGCAAAGCTGGGCCCTGAGTTAATGTGGAACCAATGTCTCAAACTTATGTCAAAGGGCCCTGTGTTTCTACAGGTATCATCTTCTGGATGAGAAGGACAAATTGTACTGGAGGATGGCATTGATCCTGCTCATGACTCTATATAAGCTTCACTGGGGTAGAGATGCCAGTCAAAGATGCAGTTAGATAAGTGGTTTATATAACACTAAAGATTTCATCTCTTCCCTGATAGTGATTCTGTGCCAATTATCTTCCTAACTATTTCATTGTGTCAGAATGAGGAAATATTAGGCAGAAAAATCTTGACTTTTTTTGTCCATGCTTTTCCTTCTTCTGTCTGGTGTATGGATTTGCAAGAGGGTAATATGGCAATGTGGTGCATGCACAAAATATAATCTTTCTGTCACTCAACTGGTCCATCTAATCATGCTTGGAGGAAGATTCTTTTGCCATATCTTTAGAAACAGTATTTCCTTGAATGACATGTCTTGTGTTCCAAATAGATGTTGTATAATCTAAATTCCCCCTGAAGGGAGCTAACCCTGACAGCATGTTCCGTGAATCATGAGTATTATTTACTGTTGAAGCTGTCAAAATAGTCCAATAGATTAGAATTTAAATTAAAAACTGTTTAGAAAATAAGAGACATAACTTTTGAAAAAAAGCTCATTTTTCAAAGTTACCAGACAGGATTTGATCATAGGTAAGAAATTCCGAATTCCACTTATCTGTGGTTCAAAATTCCACTTAGTTTGTGGTGTTAATTTTCAGATGTTTATACAGAGTAGCTTAGTCTATGAGACATTTTTCCCAGTTCACTAATCAGTTTCATCAAATAATCTGATATGAAACCTTGAAATATATCTTGCTGATCTATACTTGTAACTTTGACTATTTTAACCATAATAGTAATTTTCTTTATTCTGTAAAAACTGAAGGGTAATATTGTTTACCAGCATTAAACTATTGAGTAGTTTAATTTTATCTTTCTCTTCCTTACCATGCAACCTTAACTCTGCATTTTAACATTTTTAGAAGGTCTCTTTCTATAAGTCTATAATATATAACTAAACTCTTGTTGTGTGTAAAGTAAATAAGGTTTTTAAAATGTTTAAGACGCTTAATTTAAAATTAAATTAAAATGCAGAGCCCACCGGACCGGTGGCCAGGACCCAGGCAGTGTGAGTGCCACTGAAAATCAGCTCACGTGCCGCCTTTGGCACGCGTGCCATAGGTTGCCTATCCCTGCACTATAACTTACTATGAAGTAAATATGTGAAGTAAACCCTCTAAATAAAAATCTCTCTCTCTCTCTTTGTATGCACAAGCTATTATCTTATAGGTGTTAGTGGTGGTGATGATGATGATTATTTTTAGTTCAAGATTCTGCTTTTGCCAGATCTCTCACTGGGTGCTATTTAATGCCCAAGTCAGTCTTTGCATCTCAAGCATCTCTCGTGACGTCCTGAAGAGATGGATTTGACTCCAGAGGTGCTTGCTTGTGGGGGTGCACATTAGGCCAGACCCACTGGATCTGGAGGACCTCTGGTTTTCCTGTTTCAGATCTCCAGGACAACATGAATCAATGACAGGAGACAATCAGGAACATACAGAAACGGATCCTCAGGAACATGCCATCAAACAGGGACTGACTTGACCAGACAGCTGTAACTTAACGATACCCAATTCTGCATGTCTGTCTGTCCTGCCCAATCTCAGCCTTGGCACTTACTCTGGGTTTCTCTCAGTCCTAGGTTACCTCTGGCTGTCCTCTGCCCTTCCCCTATTTCTCTCCATTTACTCTCAGACAGTCTCTCTGTCTTTCTCACAGGCTGCCCCCTCTCTCCCTGCACTGTCCCCCTCCCTTCCACAGAACAATGACAGTGCATTCACCCTGAACACACGTGAACCTAAATCCTATATCCCTATTCAGCCTTGAGTGCCTTTACCATATTTACACAAGAGCTGATGAGGCGCCGCCCTACTTAGCTCTTAGCTTGTACCACCCACCAGAGCAATGTGACAGCAGATGAAATCACATTGCCATGGTGGGTGGTATCGTAGGAGTTCAGGTATAGCATGGTTTAGAGAGCAGGACTCATTCCAAAACTCCCCTACCGCCTAGGCACTGCAAGAGCCTTAGTCCCTGAAGCAAGAATAAATGGCACTGATGGGATCTGACTGACAAATGTTGAATGCTTTTCAAGTTTTAGGACCCTTTCAGTTAAATCTCATGCTCACTGATGTTTTGTATTCTGATCTTTTTGTAGGTGTATTAAAAACAATATACAGAATATGAATAGTATCAACTGCCACCCCAGGCTGCATTTCATACACAGTTACATTGTGCTAATATTTACCCACAGCATTACTTTTAATGCACAGATGCATTGTCTTTAATAAGAAGGCTTCAACTGCTGAATTAACATTAGGGTGACCTTAGATACGGCTCTACCATTGGTATATAAAGCCATTTCATTGAAAGCTCTTTGCATGATACCATCTGGCGTCTGTTCAGTGATCTATGTGAAATGAGTTAGTGGTTCAGTCCACATCCTAGGTGGAATGTGTCCATATCTGCAAAGCCACAACCATCATAATAGTCCTCACTTCCATGAATCTCAACATGAGTCACAAGCATTGCTAAATTATACCTCATGACCATCCCCCACCTCCCAGGAGGTGGGTATGATTATTTCCATTCTACAGGAGGGGAAACTGAGACACAGAGAGTGGCTTCCCTAAGACCACCCAGCAAGTCAACAGCACCCAGGAAGTAGCTTGCAGATCTGATTATGAATCCTATGCTTGACCTGGTGGAACAGTCCCTAGAGGATTGTTCCAGCCAGGATTAGTTAGAGCAGCATTGTGGTTGCTCTAACTTGCATTAGTAGCCAGTTTGGCCTCTCCCAGATCCAGAGAATGCAGAATGGCTTAGGTGCACTATGTGCGAATTGGCACTGCCCAGAATCCAGCCCTAGGGGTGTAACTAACTGTCACTCCTCTCCTCTGCCAAAGCTGTTGACAGCAGACAAGGCTTATTGGGATGGGTGAGACTAACCTACCTCGTCATTCACTGAAGAGAGGTGGGCAGTGGAGGAAGCCTGCTCTTCGGTGCATCTGTTCAGTAGATAACACAGACCATCAAGCTGGCATGTCTGACAACAGAGCTCTTCAGCACAAGGCTCCAGTCCCTTTGCTGCCTCTCCATTATCACATGTGCTCCAGGTCTGTGTGGTAGTCAAGTTTTTACAGAATTTGAGCTGATTGAGGTGCATGAGTGATTTTTAATTAAATCCGAGTTGTTTGTTTTCTCCAAATATAGTACCCTAATTAAAAGACAAACAGTATAGAACTTCATCAAGCACTATGGCAGGGAACAGCAGTAAAATGCTAACATCCAGAAAACAAATTAGAAACATCAGCAGATGAAGCAGCATATGCAAGTGGTCTCCAGCAAGCAAACACAAGGTGGGGTGCAGGGAGGGGACAGGAGACCAGCTCACACTTAAATCACTCAGGCCTTGGCTATACTTGCGAGTTACAGCGCTGTAAAAGCTCCCCCAGCGCTGTAACTCACTCCCCGTCCACACTGGCAAGGCATTTGCAGCGCTGTATCTCCGTGGTTGCAGCGCTGCAGGTACTCCACCTCCCCGAGAGGAATAGTGTGTATTGCGCTGCCGCTGCTGTGCTGCGGCGCCAGTGTGGCCGCTCAATGTGCTGTGAATGGCCTCCAGAATTATTCGGCAGTATCCCACAATGCCTGTTCTAGCCACTCTGGTCATCAGTTCAAACTCTACTGCCCTGGCCTCAGGTAACCAACCATGTGACCGACCCTTTACATTCCCCGGGAATTTTAAAAATCCCCTTCCTGTTTGCTCAGCCCGGCGTGGTGTGGAGTGCTATCAGCGAATCTTTCCAGGTGACCATGCCTCCACGCGCCAAGCGAGCCCCAGCATGGAGCAATGGCGAGTTGCTGGACCTCATCAGTGTTTCGCGGGAGGAAGCTGTCCAGTCCCAGCTGCGCTCCATCCGTAGGAATTACGATACCTTCGGGAAGGTATCAAAGGACATGATGGAAAGGGGCCATGACCGGGACGCCCTGCAGAGCAGGATTAAAGTGAAGGAGCTGCGGAGTGCCTACCGCAAAGCCCGCGACGCAAATGGCCACTCGGGTGCTCCCCCCGCGACCTGCCGATTCTACAAAGAGCTGGATGCGATACTTGGGGTTAACCCCACCTCCACTCCGAGCACCACCATGGACACTTCAGAGCCGGTGGGGGGGGGGGAGGAAGAGGAGGAGGAGGAGGAAAACGGGAGTGATGGTGGTGGGCCAGATGGAGACACCCCGGAATCCCTGGAGCCATGCAGCCAGGAGCTCTTCTCAAGCCAGGAGGAAGGTAGCCAGTCGCAGCGGCCGGTATTTGGTGGAGGACAAACAGAAGAGCACGTTCCCGGTAAGCGGTTTTTTTTTCGGGAAGGAATTTTTTCGGTGCGGGCTCTTTGGGAGAGGAGGGTTAGGCATGCATGCCTAGATGCGGAATAGTGCATTGATGTGGTTTATCACATCGCGGTATTCGGCCTCGGTAATCTCCTCGAATGTCTCATCCAGAACGTGTGCAATGCGCTTGCGCAGGTTTATCGGGAGAGCCACCGTGGTCCTTGTCCCAGCCAAGCTAACGTGTCCACACCACTGTGCCGTGAGGGGCGGGGGGACCATTGCTGCACACAGGCAAGCTGCATATGGGCCAGGGCAGAAGCTGCATTGCAGTAGAAGACCCTCCCTTGCTTCCCAGGTCACCCTCAGCAGTGAGCTATCGTCCAGGACGAACTCCTGTGGAAAATGTTGGGACAGTGTTCAGTGTAGGTGCCCCCTGCAGCTGTTGGCTCTCCCCAAGGCACAGAAACCCAGAGGACAGTGCAGCCCTGAAACAATCAGTCCCCCTTACTCACCATTTTGAGGCTCCCGTGGGATATGTGTGCTCTGTTTCGGACGGGAAAATTATGCTATTGGGTAGACACTGTGTGTTTTCTACTCCTTAAGTGCGGGGGGAATCATTACTCTGTCTGGTATAAACAATGCTGCCTCTGTTAAATGTTGCATTTTGCCTATACAGCTGCATCAACCTTGAGACCTAAGCCGTCCCTCTTATCGCCTGCTCAGAGACTGCAAAGACTCAGGAAGAGACCGCGAAAAAGCAAAGAAGACATGCTGCAAGAAGTGATGCGGCAATCTATTAAAGAGAATGAGAAAGCACAGGACTGGAGGGAGAGAGAAAGCAGGATCCGCCAGGAAAACGCAGTGCACCGGCGGCAAAGCACTGATAGGCTCATAAGCATCCTGGAGCGCCAAGCAGATGCTATCCAGGAGATGGTAGCCATGCAGAAAGAGGAGCAGTACCGCAAACGCAAACGCCACCCGCCCCACAGCCCTTGTCCCAAAACTCTTTCCGTTGTGCCCCACTGTCACCTCCAACCCACTTTCCCCAACTTCCGTGTTCTTCACACCACCCGCTGCCTCCAACACCAGTATCTTCACCACCCAGCCCTGAAAACCACAACCCTTATCCTCTGCACTCAACCCCCATCACCATGCAGTATAGCTGTCCTGAAGTGCAGCACTCACTGCACAGCACACCAGACAGGACATACGCGAATCTGTGATTGTACTGTTCCCCACTCCACCCCCTTGTTTCTTTTCAGTAAATAAATTTTTTTTCTTTTCAATAAATGGATTCTTTGGCTTTGAAAACATTCTTTATTATTGCATAAAGTAAAAAGCTTTACTCCTTAGCACAGGAAATAAACAGGCACCGCAAGTGTGCTTGTCTGCTAAGCAGACACTGATTCCTAAAGATTGGAACTACTGCACTTCACTCCCGTGCAGGGCACCAGATATCACTGCTGGTTTTCAGCCTCAAATTGCTCCCTCAAGGCATCCCTAATCCTTGCAGCCCCGCGCTGGGCCCCTGTAATAGCCCTGCTCTCTGGCTGTGCAAATTCAGCCTCCAGGTGTTGAACCTCTGAGGTCCATGCCTGAGTGAAGCTTTCACCCTTCCCTTCACAAATATTATGGAGGGCACAGCACGCGGATATAACCGTGGGGATGCTGTTTTCGGCCAAGTCCAGCTTCCCATACAGAGATTGCCAGCGGCCCTTTAAACGGCCAAAGGCACGCTCCACAGTCATTCGGCACCGGCTCAGCCTGTAGTTGAACCGTTCCTTGCTGCTGTCAAGGCTCCCTGTAGGGTTTCATGAGCCACGGCATTAACGGGTAAGCGGGATCTCCAAGGATCACAATGGGCATTTCAACTTCCCCTACCGTGATCTTCCGCTCTGGGAAAAAAGTCCCGGCCTGCATCTTCCTGAACAGCCAAGTGTTCCGAAAGATGCGTGCGTCATGCACTTTTCTGGGCCAGCCTGTGTTAATGTCAATGAAACACCCACGGTGATCCACAAGCGCCTGGAGAACCATAGAGAAATACCCCTTCCGATTAACGTACTCGAATCCTAGGTAGGGTGGTGCCAGAATAGGAATGTGCGTCCCATCTATCGCCCCTCCACAGTTAGGGAACCCCATTTGTGCAAAGCCATCCACTATTTCCTGCACGTTACCCAGAGTCACGGTTCTTCTGAGTAGGATGCGATTAATGGCCTTGCAAACTTGCATCAACACGATTCCAACGGTCGACTTTCCCACTCCAAACTGGTTTGCGACCGACCGGTAGCTGTCTGGAGTTGCCAGCTTCCAGATTCCAATAGCCACCCGCTTCTCCACTGGCAGGGCAGCTCTCAATCTCGTGTCCTTGCGCCGCAGGGTGGGGGCGAGCTCCTCACACAGTCCCATGAAAGTGGCTTTTCTCATCCGAAAGTTCTGTAGCCACTGCTCGTCATCCCAGACTTCCATGACGATGTGATCCCACCACTCGGTGCTTGTTTCCCGAGCCCAAAAGCGGCGTTCCACGGTGCTGAGCATGTCCGTGAATGCCACAAGCAATTTCGTGTCGTACACGTTACGCGGCTCGATAGCATCGTCGGACTCCTCACCCTCACTCTCACTGTCACTTTGGATCTTAAGGCATAGTTCGACAGCCAAACGTGACGTGCTGGCGAGACTCGACAGCATACGCCTCAGCAGTTCGGACTCCATTTCCCGCAGACAGATCACGCTGCACAGAAACCGTTGAAAGATGGCGCCAAAGGTGGATGGAAACAAAGGGATTTCTGGGATGCGAAGTGATGCATCACGGGGCATTGGGACAGGACCCAGAATCCCCTGTACCCACGCCCCCTTCCCACAACCCACGGCGCCAGAATGGGAAGAGGTGCTCTGTGGGATAGCTGCCCATAATGCACCGCTCCCAATAGCGCTGCAGTTGCCGCAAATGTGGCCACGACAGTGCGCTGGGCAGCTGTCAGTGTGGACAGACTGCAGCACTTTCCCTACTCAGCTGCATGAAGTCAGGTTTAACTCACAGCGCTGTACATCTGCAAGTGTAGCCAAGGCCTCAATGTAACGAGTGAGGAATTGCTCTCAGGTGATGGTTGCAGGGAAAAGAAGTGTATGAAAACAGGTTGGCTGATGCCATTCATTTCTTCTTCGAGTGCTTGCTCATGTGTGTGTGCGCCCATGTGTGCAGTCGTCAGAGATTTTTGCCTTAGCGGTATCTGTAGGGCCAGCTGTGGCACCCTCATGAGTCAGTATATCAGGCGCCATTGGCCCAACGCCCTCTTAGTTCCTTCTTACCGCCTGTGGTGGTTAGTTGGAGCGCTTTTCCTTGCATAGCAAGGGCTAGCAGTTTCCTCTCTTCTGACTTCAAGCCCTATGGCCTTGTAAATAGTTTGTTTATAGTCGTTAGTGTTAAGTAGTTGTTAAGTGTAGTTAGAAGTTAGAGTCCCAGCCGGGACTTTGCCCCAGGAGGGGCATGCCCCGGTCTCTGGGGTTTAAGCCCTGCATGGACTGTAACAGGCCTATGCCTGTAAGTGACCCCCACAGCAGCTGCCTCAAGTGTTTGGGGGAATCACATGTGAAGGACAAGAGTTGTATTTGTAAAAATTTTCAACCCAGGACTCAGAAAGAGCAGGATATTCATTTGTGGGCTCTCCTCATGGAGGCTGCCCTTCCTCTGGCTTCCAAGCCGTCCTACCAAAACTCACCTAATACCTTGGCCTCAGAGCGCAGCGCACGCCCAGCACTGGGCTCCACCCAGCACTGCTCCCTATCGCCAGTGTCCAAAAAGAAATCAAAGAAGCATGGGTCCCCGGCACCGGACAAGACGGGCCAAGGGACATAAGGCAAAGGACCCAGTTCGGGCAGCCCGGCCACTCCGGCGCAATGTGCACGTGCCTCCTCGATCGGGGCCCTTAGCCATCTTAAAGGAACCACCACCAACTGCTGGGAGTGATAAGGGACCCAAACTCCTTCCAAAGCTCCTCTGACGCCGAGAGAACAAAAGCCCTCGCCCATGCTGCCAGCACTGCGCATGCTGCAGGAAATGGCAACGGCTCCCTACAAGGGCAGGCCAGCCGCTAAGACCCCTCAGGGGGCAGTAGAGCGCTGCCGATCCCCCAAGACAAGGCAGCGCTCTCCCCCTCTGTGCCACAGATCTCTGGAGTTGCAGCCCAGATCCTCTGGGGTTCACCCTCGGTCACCAGCACCGCGATCGTGGTCCCTGCCATCTCAACGTGGATCGCCTAGGGGGAGGCACCGTTGGCTCTCCCGCCAGTCGTCCTCTCGGCGCAGATCCCGGTCGCCTGCTCTGTGGGAGCGCTCCCCATCAGGACTCTGGTCCCCCTGTCCCAATACTGGCACTGATCCGCTCACTCCAGAAATTGGTCCCTGGCGGCGATGGTCAGCGGCGGACGCAGGCATTGACGGCCCCACTCCGGCATGGAAGGGCAGTTCAGCCCCTAGCCCAGACTCCACCGGTGCGATTGGGCACCCGAGGCTGCTCGGCATCGACGGCGCCGCCTTGGCAGCATGGCCAGTGGCCAGCGCAATGGTCTTATTGGAGTGCGTGGAGCATGCCGGTCATGATGATGAGCAACAGTTGGCGGCACCGAACGCATCAGGCTCGGTGCATGAGTCACGCTCAGAGGTCGGGGTAGAGGAGACTGCACCCACCCCTAAACCTCCCTCCCCCATGGGGGACAATGCCCTGGGGCCGTCCATGGTGGTACAGTCATTGTCTTCATCCCCGGACGAGGCGGTTGCGGGACCCTTGAGGGCCAGCCTGCTGGATGATTTTAAAGAACACCAGGCCCTGCTTCGACGGATGGCTGAGAACGTCTGTCTAGAGGTGGAGGAGATGGCTGAGCAGGCGGACACCTTGTTCAAGGTCCTCTCAGCCTCTACCCCTACCCATGTTGCACTACCAGTGCATGACGGGGTCCTCAAAATTGCCAAGGCCCTCTGGCAAACCCCGTCATCCATCCCTCCCACCTCCAAAAGGGCCGAAAAGAAGTACTTTGTCCCGGCCAATGGGTTAGAGTACCTTTATACCCACCCACCTCTGGGCTCGCTGGTTGTCTCTGTGGCCAACAAAAAAGACAAGCAGGGGCACACCAGCTGAACTTCCCCCAAAAAAGAGGCCAAAAGACTGGACCTTTTGGGGAGAAAAATTCATTCAACTGCCAGCCTGCAATTCTGGGTGGTGAACCATCAGGCCCTCTCGGGCAGATACAATTTTAACTTAGGGGACTCCCTCCGTAAGTTCAAGGAGTCCCTCCCGCAGGGTTTAGTCCAAGAATTCAGCACCCTGGTAGAGGAGGGCACTGCAGCAGCTAGGTGCTCCCTCCAAATGACGTGGGATGCAGCAAACTCGGCAGCTAGTGTGGTCGTGTCAGCGGTGGTTATGAGGCGCAGCTCCTGGCTTCAGCCCACTGGCCTTTCCCAAGAGATGCAGACCTCTATCCAGGACCTCCCATTCGATGGGAATGGTCTCTTTTCCGAACAGATGGATGCGAGGATACATGGGTTAAAAGACACTCGGCCACCCTTTGCTCGCTGGGCATGCATACGCCGCAGTCTGCATGGAACCAGTTCCGGTCGCTTACAAGGCCTTGGTAGCCTCGTCAGGGGTCTGCAAAGAGAAGGGATAGAGACACGAGTTTTAGTCGTTTCCGCCCTTCCTCCTCCCTTTCACCCGTGCAGCCTGGCCCAGTGAAACATCCCGGGGCCAGAAGCGCTCATTTTGAAGGTGCGCTGCCCCAGTCAACTCCCCGGATCCACCCTGTCCTTTCCTCGACCGTCTTCGTCCCTACCGTTCGGCCTGGTTTCGGGTCACCTCAGACCGCTGGATGCTGGACATAGTATCTCGGGGCTATACCCTGCAATTTTCAGCCACCCCTCCCTCCCACTCCCCACTTTCCCCGTCCCTCTTCAGGGACCCTTCTCACAAGCAACTCCTCGTTCAAGAGGTCGAGAACCTCCTGTGCCTGGGGGCAGTGGAGGAGGTCCCTCGGGACATGAAAGGCAAGGAGTTCTATTCCCGCTACTTCCTAATCCCGAAGGCAAAAGGGGGCCTCAGACCCATCTTGGACCTGTGTCACCTCAACTTATCTCTCAAGAAGCTGAAGTTTTGCATGGTCTCCCTGGCCTCCATCATCCCCTCCCTGGATCCGGGAGACTGGTATGCAGCCCTCGATCTGAAGGATGCCTATTCCATATCTCCATCATCCAAGGTCACAGACGATTCCTCTGTTTTGTGGTGGGCGGGTGCCATTTCCAGTTCACGGTGCTGCCCTTTAGCCTCTCATCCACCCCAGGGTGTTTACAAAATGTATGGCGCCATCGAGGGAGACATCGAGGGGTCCAGGTCTTCCCATATCTTGACGACTGGCTCATCAAGGGCAGGTCTCGAGAGCAAGTGCAGAGAAGCCTTGATCTGGTGCGTTCCACCTGCCGCGACCTGGGCCTGTTAATAAATGAGAAAAAATCTACCTTAACGCTGGTCCAGCGAATAGAGTTCATTGGGGAGGTTCTCGACTCCATGTGAGCTATAGCCTTCCTTCCAGAAGCGTGTTTTCAGGCCACGTTGGACCTGATCTCCCACGTAAAGAACCACCTGCTCACCACGGCTCACACCTGCCTGCAGCTGTTAGGCCACATCTGTGTGTACATACGTGATCAGGCATGCTCGGCTCCCTCTCCATGCTCTGCAAGCATGGCTGGCGTTGGTGTAGATTCCCAACAGGCATGACCTGGAATGGGTAGTTAGGGTGCCGGACCACATCAGGTCATCCTTGGATTGGTGGCTGGACTCTGGGTCAGTGTTCGAGGGAGTCCCCTTCGCAACGCCGTCTCTGTCGCTGATGCTGGTCTCTGATGCTTTGGACCTGGGCTAGGGAGCCCAACTGGGCAAGCTGAGCTGCTGGTTGTGGGATGATCTGACCCTCCATATCAACGTCAGGGGGCTCAGAGCAGTTCGCCTGGCCTGCCAGGCTTTCTTGCCCCACCTGCAGGTCCTGACCGACAATACCACCGCGATGTATTACATCAATAAGCAGGGTGGTGCCAGGCCTTCAGCCCTTTGTCAAGAAGCTCTCTGCCTTTGCGATTTTTGTGTGCGGCATGCCATTCATCTGATAGCCGCGCACCTGCCTGGAACCAGAAACATCCTGGTGGATCACCTCAGCAGGACTTTCTCATCTCACCACGAGTGGTCACTCCATCCGGAGGTGGTCAGCATAATCTTCCAGAGGCAGAGGTCTACCCAGGTGGACCTGTTCGCATCCAGGCAGAACAGAAAATGCCACGTGTTCTGTTCGATCCAGGAATGGACAAGGGCTCCCTGTCAGACGCCTTTCTCATTCCATGGTTGGGGGCGCTGATGTATGCCTTCCTGCCAGTGCTGTTGATTCACAGGGTCCTTGTGAAGATCAAGCAAGACAGTGAAAATTATCCTAATAGTCCCCAATGGCCTCGCCAGCACTGGTTTGGCATGTTGCTGAGGCTTTTGGTAGCCTCCCCACTACAGCTGCCCCTCTGGTCGGATCTGCTGTCCCAGAACCATTGCAGTATTTTGCATCTGAACCTGGCGGCGCTGCACTTGACAGCTTGGCTACTGCATGGCTAAGCACGGATAAACGGGCATGCTCGGCCCGTGTCCAGCAGGTCTTGCTGGGTAGCAGGAAACCCTCCACCAGAGCGACTTACCTAGCCAAATGGAGGAGATTCACCTGCTGGGCCTCGGAACGGCATATTTGGGCTGAGCAGGTCCCCTGCAGGAGATCCTGGATTATCTGCTGCACCTCAAACTCCAAGGTTTGTCCCTATCATTGATCAAGGTCCACCTGGCTGCTATCTCGGATTTCCATCCTCCATTCCAAGGCAGGTCCATCTTTGCTCACAACATGATGGCATGATTTTTGAAATGTCTGGAGCGTCTCTACCCACACGTCCGGGATCCCGTCCCTCCCTGAGACCTGAATCTCGTGCTGTCAAAGCTCATGGGGTCTCCCTTTAAGCCTCTGGCTTCCTGCTCTATCCTGCTTCTCTCCTGGAAGGTCTCATTCCTGGTCGTGATAACGTAGGCCCGCAGGGTGTCTGAGATTAGGGCACTTACTTCAGAGCCACCCTATACTGTCTTCTACAAGGATAAGGTCCAGCTGCGACCTCACGCAGCGTTTCTGCCCAAGGTCATTTCCCAGTTTCATACTGACCAGGACATATACTTACCCATCTTTCCAAAGCTTCATGGATCAGATGAGGAGCGCAGGCTACATACCCTGGACATCAAGAGGGTGCTGGCCTTCTATATAAATAGAACAAAGCCATTCCGTAAGTCAATGCAATTGTTCGTTGCAGTGGCAGACAGAATGAAAGGTCGCCCAGTGTCTGCTCAGAGGATTTCATCCTGGATCATGGCCTGAATCCACTACTGCTATGAGCTGGTGAATGGAAGTGCCTCCACCGGCGATCGTGACGGCACACTCAACTAGGGCACAAGCGTCGTCAGCAGCCTTCCTGGCCCAGGTACCAGTCCAAGAGATCTGTAGGGCCACTACCTCGTCGTCTGGCCACATGTTCACATCTCATTATGCGCTTACCCAGCAAGCTCAAGACGATGCTGGCTTTGGCAGAGCAGTGCTGCAAGACCATGAACTCCGAGCTCACTTCCCTTGATACTGCTTGTGAGTCACCTAGAAAGGAATTGATATGAGCAAGCACTCAAAGAAGAAAAAAACATTATCCACCTTTTTTGTAACAGTTGTTCTTCGAGATGTATTGCTCATGTCCATTCCATTAGCCGCCCTCCTGCCCCTCTGTCGGAGTTGTCGGCAAGAAGGAACTGACAGGGCGTAGGGCCAGTGGCGCCCGATATATCGACGCATCAGCATGGCACTAAAGGGGGCGCCATAGCTGGCCCTACAGATACCGCTAAGGCAAAAATCTCTGATGACTGCAAACCTGGGCGCGCAAACACCTACAATGGAATGGACATGAGCAACACATCTTGAAGAACAACAGTTATGAAAAAGGTGGCTAACATTTTTTTGTTTTCCAAACTCACCTGCATGGAATTTGGGATAGGTAAAATATCAGCTTGGTTGGATGGGGAAGCTGGCTTTCAACTTTCTTTTTAGGGAGAACTGAATTGTAACTTGATAATATTATAACTATTACTAGGATTATTTGCCATTTTTATCTATATAAAGAGAAATGAGCAATTTAGGGGGGGCTGGCTTAGTGAGATCTGGTGCTATCTGATGGCTCCTTGGTGACCTACATGAAATAATGGCTTGATCAGCAGAAAGGGCCTGATCCAGCTTATGTACAGGTCTCAGTCCAGTTTTCAGTGGGCATCTTGTGCTCCTTGCCGAAATTACTGCACTAATTGACAGCTGCAGAGATTACAAGGTTGAACTACTTTTCACTCCTAGAACAGATTTCTCCTAGTCAGAATGTGGGCAGTTTGCAAAGCAGCTGCCCGTGTTGTTCCTGTTCAGTGTCTGTGAGTGTCAGAATGGCACCTGCCCCAAGCACTTGAATGTTAACCAAAGATAAAGGAGGCTGAATCCTCCTTTCTGAAAGTCAAATAATTTTTTAAACCATCTTTCCAATAGTGAACAGTTTCAGAGAACTTTAAAAAAGAACATCAAAGAGGTCTGTAAATAAAACCGAACCATCCCTGCCCAAGCTAAACAGTGGCAAACTAGGGCCCTCCAATCTGTCATTTTTCTGGTAAAGCAAGAAGAAGACCAAGAAATAAAGGTGTAGGGGGAAAACACATCGATCATTGTGTGTAGCATTACAGCCTGAGATCTGATTCCCTGGGGTGTCCTAACAAGTCTAAACTCCATGGGAAATGAGTCGGATAACATTGCATTCTGATGGGGCTCGTTTGTTCCCTTAGGCTCTGGAAGATCCTCATATTCCTGAACCCATTTTCTTAATCCTTTCTGAGAATGGGGTTTGGCGAGAGTGGGGAGGGTCATTAAAATTGACAGACCGCTAGCCCGATAACAATATAGAGCTTAATAACAGTCATATGTTACGTTACTTATCACTCTGCAAGGAATATTACTGCAGTGACATGTATTAAAGAGGGGCGAGAAAGCCAAAGCCCATTAATGAAAAAAAACAAACCAACAGTGCTTGCGGCTCCTGTGCTGTGTGATAGACCACCTTGGCTTCTGGGGAGGGTGTCAAGTGCAGCAGAGGCAACGGGCTTTCACATTGGATTATGTTCTAATCCTGGAATCAGTGGCAGCCTGGAGCTCTGGAACTGAAGACAGAATTCATGCAAAGCAAACGGCATCGCCAGAAGCAACTGCAGAGAGCATCAGAATTGAATTTACAATATCAGGCTACTTTTACACAGTTGTACCACTGGGCTTTGATTGATGGGATGCTGCCTTTTGAGCACCCTCTCTGATCCTTATTTTCTCCACCTTCAGCCGGTCCTCCATGCCCCTTTAAGAATCCACACGTCCATTTTATTTCTCTCTTCCCTCTGAAGGAGTTAGGAGGAGAGGTAGGCTAATATTGAGTGCTTCTGAAAATTCCACCTTAAATGGTTCACTAGAGGTTAGTATTTGTGTGGACAGGGTGGGGCACAACATTTTAGGGCCCACTGATGTTCACTGGTTGATCTGGCTGTTGTACTATGAGAGCCAAGATTGTTTGCACGGAGAAAAAGGAAAAACAATTTCCAAGTCTGCAACTTTAGATACAGAAGTTAGCTGGTATGTGCTGCCTGTTTGCGTCTACATGAAAAATGCTTTACCTCCATCATCAGAAAAGCATCCCTTAGAGTTTAAATAACTTACTGCACTACACAAAAATATAACTAGACCACAACAACTGTGAATTACAAATCTCACAATATGGGGTTTGCCACCCTGGCTCAAGCAGCATTGGTCCAGTTAGTCTAGTAGCCTGGCTCCATCAGTGGTATACCTGACACTTAAAAGGAAGGTAACAGCCTCAGCCATAATGTCCTTGTAAAATGCTATACTGCATGGTGGAGGATGGAGAAGGAAATATACTCGTGAATCCTACAGTATTCATTTTTTACATTCTTTTTAGCCTGTAAAGCAGTGGTCCCCAAACTGTGGGGGCAAGCCCCTTCTAGTGGGGTGTGGATGAATGTTCAGGCCTTAAAAAAGCTATGAACATATGAATCTTTTTGTGAGGGGCATACAGCGCTTAGCCAGAGCAGTGAGATCCCGAGAGTGTAGATTGGAGCGATGAATAGATTAGACTTGATAAAATAGCTTTTAAAAAAAAAATCCAATCCAAACTACCTCTGTGCACTTTCGTTGGCTTGAGGACAGCTTTTGCATTTTTCTTGTTTCTGTTGCTTTCACCTGGCACAACATCCCAGAGTAAATTAATGCCATAATTTAATCTTTAATTATGTCCGTTTAGAGTTACGCATGTATGTTTATGTGGTACACATGCCTACAGGTTTAAAAATATCAATTATTAACTAGCCACATTATCCTTTAAACCAGGGGTCGGCAACGTTTGGCACGCGGCTTGCCAGGGTAAGCACCCTGGCGGGCCAGGCCAGTTTATTTACCTGCTGACGCGGCAGGTTTGGCCGATCGCGGCCCCCCACTGGCCGCGGTTAGCCGTCCCGGGCCAATGGGGGCGGCGGGAAGCCGCGGCCAGCACATCCCTCGCCCGCGCTGCTTCTCGCCGCCCCCATTGGCCTGGGACGGCGAACCGTGGCCAGTGGGGGCAGTGATCAGCCGAACCTGCCGCGTCAGCAGGTAAATAAACTGGCCCGGCCCGCCAGGGTGCTTACCTTGGCGAGCCGCGTGCCAAACGTTGCCGACCCCTGCTTTAAACATTAGCTGTAGCTTTGTGTAGTACAGAAAACTAGAGCTGCTTGAGAATTTTTCAACATTGGCTTTTGGCTGAAAAATGCCAACTTTGCTGAAACTAAAACTTTTTGTGGAAAAGGGTCGATATCAATTTCTTGACTTGAAATAGTTTTCCAAAAACTTCAAAAATTGTCAATATCCCAGAGTGTGACATGTTCAAAATGAAAAATTCCATTTTTTTCCATTTTGAAAACAATTTTTGGTTTAAAAACTTGAGCTAATTAGCATTAAAAAATAAACGGTTGAAGGTGACAAACATTTTGAAATTATCAAAACAAAAATGTTTCAGGTGTCCTGAACTGTTTTGGTTCACAAAAATGTTCCATGATTTTTTACTTTTAATCCTGAGCCAAGATGGGAACATTTTTGAACCCTTGAAAATTTTCATGGGACAGGAAAACCAGTTCCTACCCAGCCCTTCCGAAAACATGTGTGCATACGCATGTTCATAGTTGATTATATTTGTTATGGGTATAGCAAGATAAAAATGTTTTACAGGCCCCTTCCCCCCCCCATGATTTATTAAAACACCATATTTCTGACCCACGAACAGTGGGTGTCTGAAATTAGAACATTAATTAGTGTAATAAGCAAAAATAAAATTTTGTAGCTTTATATGGATCAAAGAGGGGAAGCATCTAATGAGGGCCAGGGGATGCCACAGAAGGCCGGGCCAGGCGCTTTGAAGATGTCTCTGATTCAGACACATCCTTAGGCTACTACTGGCTGGCTGTTTGAAATGATGTGTACTCTTGGGGACTATTTACAATTAGCGCACATTCAATTTTGTGGCGTTCATTCATTATCATTAATTCTGAGCCTGGCCAGTCACCCAGTAAGAGCTCCCAGAAGATCCTGCCCTTGTTAAACAAATACACGTTCCTCCATGCACTGTGCAATGTATTCTCTGTCATTAGACACGCTTTGAGGCTGCCCCACCTCTGTGTTGTATTATATAGAGACTCCACTGTGACTGAGGCTTAAAAGCAAGCACAGGGACCCCTTGAATATGTGTGGTAATGCTACCTCATCTTTCGAGGGGGCTTTAGTGAGCAAGGTAACAGCTGATAGCAACACATCGTATTCCTCCAAGAGCTGGTACCATCAGCACCAACTCTGAGGGCCTTATACTTTGCAGACAGACAGTGGCCCTATGGTGTGTCCCTGCCAGCCCAGCGGCAGTTATGTGTGTTCTGTTAGTTGAATGTATTGTGTGTGACAGAATATGCCAGAACTTGAACATGAAGCCCTGACTCCAATCTCATGTTAGGGATCGTTACCTGCCTTTGTGTAGCACACGCTGTAGGAGGTGGACTATAGATTCGCATGCACTGGGAGCCCTGCACAGAATGTAACCAGCCCCCCCGCTTCCCCCCCCAGCTCTCGGATGAGGTAGTGTTTGCTCTTGACTAATGGGATTTTACAGGCATTAAAGTGTGCATGCAAATCTGAGGGTGCAAATTTAGGGGCTAACCTATGGGACAGTTTCAAAAGATTTTCTTCCCTCCGCTACCTTCCAGCTGTGGGAAGAAATACATAAAGAACACAATAGCTGGTGCTGCCCAGATATAGCAGGTGCTCCTCCTATGACAGCAAACTGATCATGCTTTTAAAAATCAGGAATTCAATGAATTTCTGTGTCCTAAACATATTAAGGAGCCTCGAATTAATATACTAAGGGCCAATTTGAGCTCTGCGGTAAGTGGCTATGACTCCATTGATATCAAATGGACTTGCACCTGCTATCATTTGTCCTTAGTTTGGCCTAAAAAATGAACTACTTTTAACTTAAAAGAACTGGTAGCTCTGCTGAATAAACTCACTGGTTCTGTACGTACCTATAGGACTCTGATATCAATGTCCAGCATGTACTGAGTGGGCTATAAAGTATGGGACAGCTTTTTCCATGTGGCTCTTAGTTATGCACATAGTCCTGGTGAGCAGTATGAAGTGGCTTCTCACAGGATATAATAGTAATTAATATGTCTTTATTGCCTTTCACCTGAGGCTTTCAAAGTGCTTTACAAATATTAATGACTTAAGCATCACAACATCACAACCTATGAGGTACGCATTAGCCCTGTTTTACAGATGGGGAAACAGAGTCACAGGGCGATCAAGTGTTTCACCCACTGTCACTTGAGATTAAAGCTCAGCGTTCCTGGTTCCCAGTTACATCTTAATCACTGGGAAAGTAGGCCATGTCCCTTACCTAGCAACAGTAGATTTTTAAATGGCATTTTCTGTTACCCACTAATTTGTAATTATCCAAAAATAATTTGAATAATGCAACATTTGTGAAATATCAATATAAATCCTACTGAATTAGATTTGTCCAATAAGTGTGTCTTTTTGATTTTGTACCATATCATGTATATGCTCCAGCTCTGGAGAAATGCTGCATACTGGATCTCTTCAGGAAGGCATATAGTTTAGGGCAGATGTTTAGAACGCTTTACTCAAAATAGCAGTAATTGTAAATGCAAATGACCACCTGGCCTGGCTTAAGATGAATAATTGGCCATTTGCCTGTGCAAATGGTGCACAATTGAATACACATTTTTGTGCCTGCTCCAGATCTTGCATTTTTCAAAAAACTATGGCCCTTGGAATTTGGAACAAAATAATTTTATTGTAAATTTGGACAAAGTCGCAAGGGGTAACCTATATCATGTTAAGCATGTCCCATTGATTTATTAGTCTGATGATAGGATGGATACAGACTGAGTCTTCAATTGATTCAGTTAGCAGATGAGCAACTTCCAACCACGTACCTAGATTTCCATAAGCAATGCAGGCAAAGATTCTTCATTTATTGTAGTGTAAGATTCAGCCATTCTGATGGCTGTGGCTTTAAATGTATTTGCACTTCTTCTAGTTCCCTTGCTCATGTTAGTGCTTTCAGATCAACTGCTCAATGCTAAGAGTCAGGCTATGTCTACACAACCACGGGAAGTCGACTTACGCTACGGACCTCCAGCTACGTGAATAACATAGCTGGAGTCTACGTACCTTAGGTCGCATTACCGCAGGGTCTACACCGCGGGGGGTTAACGGGAGACACTCTCCCGTGAACTTACCTTAGTCTTCTGGTTGGGGTAGAGTACAGGGGTCGACTGGAGAGCGATCTGCTGTCAATTTGGTGGGTCTTTAATAGACCCGCTAAATCGACTGCTGGTGGATCGATCTCAGAGCGTCGATCGATCCCGGCTGTAGTGTAGACCTACCCTCAGTGTTATCCAGCTGTGATGTCTGTAGCTACCAGAACAACAACTGCAGTCAAGATTGGGGATGCATTTCATGGAAACAAATGCAAAGAAACAAATAAATGTCTGGACAGAGACAGTCAGGCTGGGGAAAATTTAATTGCTTATTTGCATGTTCAAAAATACAAGTGAATTAAGATCAGGAAACTAGCCAGCAGACTCTATAGATAGATACTTTATGTGCACACGACACTTGAAGCATCAGAAGCATTGCCATATACATAATGTAGCAGTTCAGTGAATAAGTTTTGTTGTGCTGCATTGGCAAAGTGAGTGGCTTTCCATTCTAATGGAATGGCTCTCCATTCTAATGCAGATGTGGAAACTCCAGGATCTGCTCAAATGCAAACCCCAGAGAAGAACGATGACTTCTGCCTTTGAAAATACTAAGAAAACAGCCTGTCATGTTGGGGGGGTGTGTGGGGGTGGTTCAGAAAGAATGGGAAGAAATTACTTAAAATAAATAGTCTTGATTGATTGGTTAGTACCTGAATGAAAAAGATCTTTGCCCTAAGGCCGCCTCACTACCACCAGCCTACACCAGATGTTAGCTGACTAGCTCGATTGCTGTCCAACTTGTTTAAATCAATGTAATTTGTACATTTCACGGTTTTCATGAGACATTTCTCAACCATTACCTGCCACTGCCGTGGGGAAACAATGTCAGATGACTCGAATAACAGTTGAACCATTAGTTTTGTGACTGTGCCTTGTGCGTAAATAGCTTTCATCTGTCCACAAAGAAAATATTCTCATGGTAGAGCACTCAGCCTCTATTATTATTTTGTAACAGCAAACGGACATTAATTTGGCATTGGCAGTACCATTTCATGCTGCTTTTCCTCATGTTCATCTGAACAATGCCTTAGAAATGACTTTTTTCTATTGGTGTATTAGATTAGTGACCTTTATTGGACTGCTTTCCAGTGATGGACGTTACTGTAGTTGAGCTGTACTGGCATTAACTCAATGATTTTCTTGGCAGTGTGCTAATCTCTTACACAGCATGACTATTTAAGCAGGGAGGCTATCTGTATATATTGTAGTGAACTGGCTAGTGTGTAGCTCTGAGTACATAATTGACAATAAAACAATGGATCATCGTCTCCTTTTCGCGATTTCCTGGAATGTATTCAATATCCAAAACTATTCAACAATTTTATTATATTTGTAAATGTATTTTAATTCATTGCTTGATTGCAACCAGTGACCTGTGACTGTTTGACTATTGCTGTGTTGGTTAATTGTGATTTGTCACATAAGCCAGTGCTATTCTTTCCCTTCCTTGATTGGAGGAGTGCATAAGAACTTCCAGCACAAATAATCACGTGCTAATTTAAAATTAATTTCCCACTAATATGCACGCATGCTGCTGTACATTTGCTTTCTTTGAAAAGTCATTGCAGTGATATTTGACTGCATGAATATGAAGTGAACACACCTTTTTTGGATGGAATCAGATCTGCCCAGCTAGGTTCATAACTTTTAAACTGTTAGCAGCTAATGGAGATCTAGAGCTCCAATTTTTGCAAGTATGAAATATAACAAAATATATAAAATGAAATTTTAAAAAATCTCATCCCACAGCAGGGCTCCCGCTGCAAGCATTGTGACCTGGTTCACATAGGGTTGCCAACTTTCTAATTGCACAAAGCCGAACACCCTCCACCCCTTCTCTGAGGCCCCCCCCCCACCCCGCCCCTTCTCAGAAGCCTTGCCTCCTCCCACCATTGCTCACTGGCAGGGGGTTGGGGTGCGGGAGGGTTGTGAGGGCTCTGGGGTGGGGCCATAAATGAGGGGTTTGGAGTGTGG
>NW_020664980.1:2257093-2265679 GCF_002925995.2 Terrapene triunguis | reverse complement strand
GGCTCAGGGCTGGGTCAGGGGGTTGGAGTGTGGCAGGGGGCTCAGGGTGCAGGAGGGGGCTCAGGGCACAGGCTCCAGCTGGGCAGTGCTTACCTCAGGCAGCTCCTGGTTGGCATGGCAGTGCTAACCTAAGGCAGCTCCCAGAAGCGGCCAGCATGTCCCTGTGGACCCTAGGCGGAGGGGCCAGGGGACTCTGTGTGCTGCCCACGCCTGCAAGAGCCACCCCCACCGCTCTTAATGGCTGTGATTCCTGGCCAATGGGCGCTGCGGAGCCAGCGCTGGGGGCGGGGGCAGCGTGCGGCGTTTCCCTGATCGCCCCTCTGCCTAGGGTCCGCAGGGACATGCTGGATGCCTGGCAACTCCAGGTGCACTTGGTTGCAACACCACTCACTCAAATTTGGCCCAGCAGCCTCTCCATCATGACAGCCCATGAGCCAGGTCACAATGCGTGGAGTGGGGAACCAGGCCTAGCTTAGCAGGACAGGAGCTGCCACCAGGAGGTGAGTGGGAAGCAGACGCACTCTGCAACCCACCCCCCCTCAGGCCTCCCACCCCCTCAGGGGCAGGACCTGACCCTGTTACCTCCTCCCCAGATGGATAAAATGAAATAACATGAAATGCATGACAAATAAAATTTCAAAGAATTTCCTGGGTCTCTAGAGATCCCCCTCCGGGTCACGTTCCAATGGTCATTGTGAAGTTTCAGATGGCTGTGGTGTCGAGCAGGAAGTTCTAGGGGGCCACAGGTTGGTTATGGCATAAGACTGTCTTCTAGCACTATCAAAGCCTCATAAGAGTTTTCTGGCACTACCAATACTTTCATCTATTGAAATCAGATCAAAAAAGGCTCCTGGAAACTAGAGTGGGGGGACTGCAAGTAGCAAGCCCACAAAAGAGACGAGACAGATATACAATTTCGCTCTGTTCTCTTCAACAAAGTCATCTGCGTGGGCTGGCACTTCATTAATAGCCTGCACTAGCTGGGGCCTATTTTTGTAGCCTGATGATTTTTCCAGCAATAACGAACAAGAGTTCAGTTGAGGAGGAAAAGACATTCTTTGAATGTATACTATAAAGCCCTTGAGTAGTATATGCCTAGCATACCCTTTGCTATATGTCTATATCATATACAAATAACATGACATACTGATCTCAGTTTTAGGCACTGCTGAGCTAGCTTAGTGCCATGTAAGATTGGGCCCTGAATATCAGCCTCCTAGCATTTTCTGTTGCATGAAATCAGGACATTTCTCCTTTCAGGCATGTGCTTTGGTTTGGCTTCTGTCTACAAACCCTGTTCAATATGACATAGCAAATATTGTCCTTGCACAAACAGAGCGAGTAAACATGATGGAGAGATTATTTTTGATTGATTCATTGTTTAATGAAAAAGCTGGTTCTTCTGGTTGTTCTCCTACCTGGACTGACTGAGGTGGGGCTAAGGTTTTAATCTAATTTTACAGTGGTGTTTTAAGTGAACACTATTTTTTGATCTAAAGCATGATGAAGCTACAGCTATACTCCACACATTAAAGAGTAAACCAGGAGATGCTTGCTAGGGTTGCCACCTTTTTAAATGCTGCTAACCAGACACCCGAGGCCCCGCCCACTTCTCCGCCTCTTCCCCTCAAGGTCCTACTCCCATCCCTCTCCTCCTGGCTTGATGGATTGTCTCAAGGAGCCTGCCTGCAGGTAGGCGACAGCCCTGGATGAGCAGGGGCTGGCACCTTCCTCCAGCCCCACAGAAAGTGGACCTTTGGTTCAAGTGCCATTTGGGGTTGCCAGGTCCCCTTTTCAACAAGACTTTCCAGTTGAAAACTGGGCACCTAGCAACCATAAATGGCACCTGGTTGCAGAAGCCAAAAACCAGACTATCGGGGTAAAACCTGGATGGGTGGCAACCCTAAGGCTTCCTGAAGTCCCACAGGGCTACATCCTGAAAAAGGTGCTTGATATCTTTATGAATTTGGTGTTATGAGAGTTCAGGCCCTCAGAGGACCAGGCCCAGAAGTATGCACTGCATCATACATGCCAATATAAGGCCTGCTTCTCCACTGCATTATACTTCCTGTTGACATTAAAGGCCTAGTGCAACCCCCATGAAGTCAATAGGGGTATATCTACTAGGGTTGCCAGGTGTTCGGTTTTTGACCAGAACACCTGGTAGAAAAGGGACCCTGGTGGTTCTGGTCAGCACAGCTGACCAGGCCGTTAAAAGTCCGGTTGGCAAAGAAATTATTTTTATATTTAGTTCTCAAAGTAAGTAGACAAGTGGTCATACTTACTACTCGCAGGAACTAGTTCCATAGTCTAGGTCTAGCTCCTGTTGTCCAAGGCTATGCCTACACTGCAAATGCGGGTGTGAGTGTAGTTTATGTTGATGCACCTGTTAATCTAGGTAGTGTGACTAAAAATAGCAGTGAGGACATAGCAGCATGGGCTCCAGATGTACAAGCCCACCTGCCCCCATACTCACATTGGTAGCCTGTGCTGCCACTTCCTCACTGCTATTTTCAGTGAGCTAGCTAGATTAAAGCAACTGTGGGTATGTCTGCATGAGTTGCAAATTATACCCCGGGTGACAGTATGACCTCAGGTGTGTGAACTCTACTGTTCCAGCTGGACTGATTATCCCAATACAGTGGGCCCATCTTAGTTTGGGCTCACTTTTAATCAACACCCACATCCTGAATCAGATTTAGCAGGTGTAATATGCTCAATGTGGCTATCAGTACTTTCTGCAGTAGGTGAAGTTTTCATTTGATTTTTAAGAGGAGCCTCAAGAAGATGGCACTGCAGGTCATGAAGTGTACAAAACAATGATGTAGGACCTTCATGGTAAAACCATGTCCATTTCTGTAACATCTGACTTGCACTTGTATAGTGTTAAAAATCACCCAATCAAATTTCAGTTTGATTTCTAAACATACTAAAATATCCATAGACAACTTAAAATTGCCCATTTCTTGAGCACTGAAGAATCTGCTAGGAATCCAATGCCATATGAAGGATCACGAATTCTGGAATTGTTCTTGTATCTTGTACTTCCCTCAATCATCAGTAGTCTTTACAGGGCAGGGTAATACACTGCAAGCCTTCCCCTTATCACCATTATGATCAATTGAATGTCGATTTCAATAGTTTTATTGGCATGAGGTCCACAAGTGCTGCCAAAGCTGACATCAAAACAATCATTTAGGTGGAGTGTTTAATCACTAAAGCTTCAGACTCCCTTTACAATATTATTGGTTTGTATTTCTTTACCTTTTATTGGAGCGTTTCATCAGCGTAACATGCAGGATGAGGTGCTCTGTGTTTGTATTCCATATAAAATCCCTTATAAATAAAACAGGAATATATTTATAGTAATAGTAATACTTTGAACTTATTCACTGACTTTCATGTGAGGATCTAAAATGATTTAAAAAGGTGGGCACTCTTTTTAATCCCCCATTTTACAGAAGGGGAACTGAGGCACATAGAAGTGAAATGACTTGTGCAGGTTCACACAGGTTCATGGGCTTGGTCAGGAGTAGAACACAGGTCTCCTGACTCCCAATTCTATTGCTCTAAGCACTCAGAAATGTTGCCTCCTGATGACACAAACATAGTGGTCTTTTTTTAAAAAAAAAAAAATCTTCTAAACATTATTGTGCATTTGTTTCTAGAAAAGTCCTGACTCTGAAGTAAAACACACTATCATAATTTAATCACATTAGATGTCACAGATCCCTATAGTCACAGGCTGTAGCAAATTTGTATTGTAGAATCAATATATTTTTTACAATCAGAGCCTGTGCTGAGCCTCTAATATTAGAGACAGCCTCCATGAAATATTACATTGATTACACTGCAGAAGTTGAGGACAAAATAATAACCCCCCACTGGGAGAACTAGGTTTATTTATTAGAATAAGTGTCTTCAATACAATAAAATCCAAGTTTCATCCCTTAAAACACTATTATAAATACCATAAAAATGCATTTCACCTCCCATCAATCCAGCTGCAATGACTTATGCTTTACGGAGCCCTGAATAAAGGGGAATGCCAATCGTTTTCCTTCTTATCTTGCTGTATTAAGTACTTGTCTAACTCCTGTGATGGGATTATGATGGGGTCTGAATCATCTCTCCCTAATAAAATCCAATGGAAGATTTTGGCAGCTCTGTTGTTCAGAGAGGGTAGGCTGCAAGGTTAAGAATAATAGCCCTTGTCACTTCATATAGCCTTGTTATTAGAGATATTTAGTGCTGAGGCTGGGCTGTAGGGGTAACCGCTAGGATGCGATGATGTTGCTTCCTGCATCAGCGAGCACAATATTGATTGTAAGCTGTCATCCCTTGTGCATGCTTTGTGGTATTCCAATAGTCTCAAACAGACCACAATGCATCAGGCGAGTCTCTCACACACTGTATTAACCAACACCGCTATAAAATCTTGGTTACCATCCCTTAATACACCTCTAGAACATCCTGCCACCTCTTCTCTGGTTACAGCAAGCATTCAAAAATCAAGCTGGATGGCTCTTCCCATTGGAGCATCAAGGGCTAAATAAAATAAAGCAGGGTGCAAATCCTTCACTGGTTGTTTTATGGCCTTCTGCAGGCCAAGTATCAGTATCTCCCATTGTAGAGTTGCTGGTACTCAGCACATCTCAGGGTCAGGCCAATAGTTTTGTGCATTGATCCTGGTTTCTGTAAATGGCCATAAACAACAACAATGCCCAGAGAAATGCCCATATAACTAGGGAAACGTTTGCTGCACTAGAGAACATGAGAGGTGTATTCAGCTGTTAACAGGTAGTGCAGGAAAACAAACCAGACAGCTGTACATTTCACCGTGTACCCATTATATTTATAGGCGTAGTGGTAGGGGCTGCTCAGGGTGGGCATGACAGACATTACCTGGTTGCATGCTACTGTAAATAGGTTTAGAGCATGTGCTCATTCGTCACTTTCACCTGTGCCTTTTCTGAAGTCGCCAGTCTCCATTGACCTGTACTTTAGGACTTCTCTAAAAATTGCCATTCACCAGTTAGGCCGGGGCTGTACTGATCCTCACAGAGAGCCATGAGCATAGTTACTTTTCCTTCATAGGGAGAAACCTTAAGTCCTATGGCATGTCTGTCATGGCTGTGGAACTTCATCACAAATATATGTGTGTGCGCGTGTGTGTGCACGCAAGAGAAAATAGGGACAATATAAAATTCTTGGTTCCAATTCTTTTCTCACTCCATATGAGCAACTACCATTGATTTCAATGGGTACTGCAGCACATTGGTGAATCAGGCCCCTGTAATTAGCAGACCCTTTTGAAAGTGCGGTTATACATGTTTCCAGGCGTTTTAGAAACCTCAGACGGAGCCACATGCTGGCAGTCAATAAGCGCTCTGTGCTTTGTCTCTCACCAACACGCTTCTCTTGGGTGCTTACTAAAGGTTAATGGCAATAATGCCAAGGCAGAAGCAGACTCACAGGGAGCTTGACATGATCAAGTTGTTCTGTCAAATCTTCTTGAGGATGGTTTGTTTTTCAATGTTCGCCTCATTCCCTGGCTGGTCTTGAAGCCTACAGGTGCGATTAGACTGTAAGGGATGGCTTTCCCCCCCGATATGCCATCTTGGTTTAGGATTCCCTAGATCCTAGAGGGAGCAAGCTAAGCATAGCTGCCGTATTTAGCAACACTGGGTTGTGGTGCAGCTGCCCTGCCTATCCCTCTACTTGCAGCCAATAGGCATAAGAGAATTTGGTGGTAGTGCGGGGAGGGGCATCTTTTTGATGAATGTACTTCCATTGGGGTTGCGGTGCCATGCCTTGACTCCACCCATCACCACATCCTTTCTGCCCTCTCTGAGCTCACCTCTGCTATATGGCTGCCATATTAGCTAAGCTCTTTGCACTGGATGCAACAGGATCACCACACTGCTCAGCACTGTTGTGGATCCCATCCATGCAGTAGCACAACCCCTTGTGCCACTGGCAGGATCAAGCCTGTACTGACCTGGGATAGAGCCCAACCAGCAAACCGGAGGTGAAAGGCTCTATTTCCCACTACCACTCTCTGAGCCACCCTGCCACCCGAATTACCCACACATTCACTAAGACAGGAGGATTTATTAGGCCCCTCTGACATGCCTAGCAGCACTTCCAACAGCATGATCAGAGACTGACAGACAGCTGATTTTGAGTCTCCCCAGGAACAATCCCGGCATTAAAAGTTTAAGCTCATGCAGCATTTAGAGACCACATCAATCAGTGAAACCACACCAACACACATTTGAGACAATTTTACTTCTGATGCCAGAGTGCAGGCTCTCTTTACAGGAAATTTAAAAAAAAAAAAAAAGACGTTTACTTTTGCTATTTTTTAATCATTTCATTTTAAAAAACAGGTTACTCCTGAAAGCAATTTTTTGTAATAAATTTATAAGCCAGCATAATTTTTTCCCCTTGTAATCATTCCTTTAAACAAGGCAAACTTATCTGTTCCTGTCCTGAGCAGTCTCATGAACAGCTGACAGGGTATTAAGTAGTTAAATAATAATTAGAAGCTTGGTTCCAAGTACTTCAACAGTGACTTCCTCCTGCCCCAGAGATATTAAGTGAAGGTCCCCAGTAGCTGTGCAGTTTGTGTAATTTCCTTATGGTATTTATGTCCCTTGAGTAAGTGGCAGTCAGTCTTTCTTGTAAGGTATAGGACTTGGTAAGTCTTGCAGGACATGCTGGAAATCCAACTCATGCCTTACAAAAGAGGCTTTAAAGAGTATGCTTTGCCTTTTAAAAAAATCTAGTAAATTTCACTGCAACAATCACAGCTGTTGTCTCTTTTGCCCACTGTTCACAAGCTGCAAGAATGCACAGCACATTGACCACCACATGTAGCCACCTACAGATTGAATAAAATTTCAGTTTTATATTGTACAATTGCTCAGATAAAGAAGGGACCTGAGTAATCCTTAGGGGCAGCCTTGCCAAGAGGAAGAGCTCTTATTTATTACTATTATACCACAGAACCATGGATACCCTCTCTTCAAAGCGGTCAGGTGCAGACAGCAGTATGTGGTGGTGGTGGTGGTATTTCTTTTTTTCCACAATGTCATAAATTAGTAACTTAGATTGTGTCATTCAAATATAAATAAATAAATAATTTTTTTTAAAAAAGGAAGAGCGAGACTCAGTCATAACATGCAAGAGATTAAAACAGAACAATTAAAAATGACCAAAGCAAAACACAGGCAATGCAAACGAAAAGCCCAGATTCATTTTGGTTTGCAATAGATGCATTTTGGAAGCATTATTTATAAAGGTATGTCATATACCAGAAAAAGGCACCACAGTGTCTACAGAGCCAAATCCTTAAGAGTTTCTGTGGGATGCGAAGGACGACGGTAGCAGCCTTGATTAGAGTGTACAGTTGATCTTTCCCTCCTACCTCCCCCTCCCCCCCGATTTTAAATCTGTCCACTGCAAATCTGATCTTTCCATTTTACGTTTGGTTTCGCTGTCTCCACTGGGGGGAGGGGGGGAGGGGGGGGGAAAGGGGAAAGAAATGCAGGAGAAAAAAGGCAAATTTAAAAAAAACATTGGCAAGGGCAACATCATTCTGCAAGTGGAATGTCTCAAATGATACTAAAAGAACCCTGGGATTGCTTAATTAGAAACAACACACACACACCTTCTTTTCTGACCTTAATTGAATTTTTAAATACCATACTACAGTATTAACCTCAATTTAAACCAGCAGACGTCTAGAACCAAACAACACTAGGAACCACCAAAGAGTACTGGATGTAATAAAAGCATCAGAAATCCAAGCCAGCTATTGAAGGGATCATTACATCTGTTAGCTCTCAACTCTTTAAAAAAAAAACAAAAACAAACCATGATACCAGTACCTACTGGGTTTGCCAACCCGTTGCTTTAAGGTGAGTGGGAGGTAGGGGATATTGGAATCTGTTTGCATGTCTCTACACAGTATCTGCAGAGGAATAATTAAACAAATGAACAGGGAGGAGGGAAAAGAAAAGAAACATTTTAAAACTTGTGTTTACTAATATTCTGTACATGAGATTCCTAAAGAATAACTTGTCCTCCTAGTTAACCTTGTCCTGGAATATATACAGGTTATTTGTTGCGGCCACTGCAATGATATTTTCTGAAGGATGCCAAGCTGTATGCAAGATCTTTTTGCTGAAGTCCAGACTGTCCACGCTAATTTCGTCTTTCCTCCGTTTGCCCCCAACGCACACTTTGCGGGGCTTGAGTATGGCCCGGGGTTTGCTGTTTTCCCTAGAGGCCTCCAGGGTTACGTCACGCTTGGTGTTGCGGTCAAACATTCTGAAGAAATTGTTGTAGGAGCCGGTCATTATGACACTGTGAAGCAAGTGGAAAGATCAGATGAGAGTTAATTATGCCATATGAGGATGGCACAGCAGCTAGAGCAGGGGTCGGCAACGTTTGGCACGCGGCTTGCCAGGGTAAGCACCCTGGCGGGCCGGGCCAGTTTTATTTACCTGCTGATGCGGCAGGTTTGGCCGATCGCGGCCCCCACTGGCCGCGGTTAGCCGTCCCGCCCCCGAGCCCCCC
>NW_020664980.1:2240924-2252093 GCF_002925995.2 Terrapene triunguis | reverse complement strand
TCAGCAGGTAAATAAAACTGGCCCGGCCCGCCAGGGTGCTTACCCTGGCGAGCCGCGTGCCAAACGTTGCCGACCCCTGACTTAAGTGCTTTCCTGAATCAGGGCCTGGGCTAACATGGCCAGTTGGAATGTTCTAATGTGTCTGCTTGGACAGTATTTAGTGGCAAATCAGTGACTGTACCTGTATAGAAAGGATGGTAACAAAAGGATAGGAACATAGGAATTGCCATTCTACATCAGACCTTAGGTTCATCTAACCCAGTAATCTGTTTCTGACAGTAGCCAGCACCTGGTGCCTCAGAGGAAGGTGCAAGAAATCCCATAATGGACATTTATTTAATTAATCAGCCCAAAGGGTAAGTTTCTTCCGATATCGGCATCTGAATGTGCAACATTAAAATATTGAGAGAAAGAAGGGAAATTTGAGCCAAACACAGTTTTGTCCCTACTTTTTCCTAAGAACCCTTCAGCATTTGAGCCTGATCCTTCATGGTGCTGGGGACCCTAAACTCACATTGATGTTGGTGTCAGTGCAACACTAAAACCTTGCACATTAGGCTCTTTTGGGGGGTGAAACTTCATTTTTTCCCTTGAGTTCCGCCTCTTTACATCATGATAAGGAAAAGCTGGCGTTGGTGTTCTGAGATTTTAGAGAGACATTTTCAGCACAAAGGTCGAGCACCAAAATGCAATGACCAGTGAGACTGTCATGCTTTCTCACCATTTAATTTTGTCTGACAGTTTTAAACTATACAGTACAATCTTTAGTTGCATTTCATCATTCATGTGCAAGGCACCCTACAGTGCTGTTCAGAGAGTCATTACAAATCATGCACTACAAAATATTAATTTCCTAAATTAAAATGCAGCAATACAAAATGAGGCGTCACTTTGACTGCACAGCTGGAATGAATCCAAAAGGTGGAGAACACCAGAATTGCAGGGCTAAAACTGGCTCTGCTATAAGGAGATACAACTCGATTGGAATCAGTGGAATTGCATCCCCATTTATACTGGGTCTGGATTTGACATAAAGTAGACAAAATGCCCATATTTGAAGGATTTTACCTTGCATAGTTGAAGCTATTTCATCTTTAATAAGTGCAATGAGCAAGAAGGACATAGGAGATCAATATATCAACAATGCAACACTAGCCCCAAAACGTAAAGCCTTACACACTATTCCTGCTTGCTGAAAATCAAAGTGATGAGCAACTGGAAGTCAATGTAAAATTTCATAGCTACTGCAAACATACAGCTTAATCTTGTTACTCCCTGAATACATCACAATTTGAGCAGTTTACAAAGGAGACCAATGAAGTTCAGCAATTTGGGGCCCATTTATAAAATTAAATTTCTGAATGTCATCAGCAGGACATGTGTCTCTCTCAAAAACTTGTGGTCCTCATCACATATGGACCCTTGTTGGTGGCATCAACAGAGGCTGAGGACTGAGTGGGCCATCTATCAGGTCTGATCCATCTCTACAGATGGTCACTACAGGTTAGGGTTGAGGCAGGGTGTCATGGTGCAAGTTTGTATTGCTGTTGCACGGGCTACCCTTGTGCCGTGGTTGAAGAGAGGACTCCAGTCTCCATCCAGTCCCTTTCACTAGCACTGAAATTCTTTTTATAAAAACCCCTCCACTGCTGTTCCATTGACAGTTGGGCTAATATTCAGTCTAGAAAATAAGTGGCTTAACCTGGCAGCCAGCCTGGCTGTTTCATGTACCACAAAAAGTGCTGCCAGAGATTGACTTTCAGAAGACCATACTGAGTGCAAACATTTGTTCAATGTTATTATCCCCTATCTGAGTGCTGGGCTGCGAACTCCTGAGTTCTGGAGTAGGATGGGGGAGGGGGGGGAATCGCCTGAAGTGCCAGAATAAATGATCTCTCTACAAATCAGAATGGCAAAGCTCACAGCAGGATCCAAGTTGGGCTCCTTTAATCGCCAGCAGGAATTCTGCTGACCTGCAGGTTTTTTAAAATAAATAAATAAAAAACCAACACCCCAACAACAACAGAAAATAAAAGATCTGAGCTGGTCTGCAGAGAGCTCATGTCTTCGGTGTAATAATTACGGGTTTGCTCGCACCAGGTGGACTGACTCATGAGGCTTTCTTTAATGGCTGCATCATTTCCATTCAGTGTGTACGTACGTGTATGAGCTTGTGTCAAGGCTGGAAGTGTTAAATCTATAGCACACAAGCAGGAGGAATTATTGCTGATGCTGTAGAACTGGGAAATGTCAAAAACTACAAACAGCAACAACAAAAAAGCCCCGGAATATCTGAAGAATACTATGAATGAATGGAAAATACCAGCAAGAACAAGACAATGGTGGTGTTAAAAAAACAACAAGGCAAATTTTTGATACATTTCACCAGGAACTGAATATTCCACAGGCTATTGTTCTTGGGAGTGAGATTCCCCCTCGGCTGAATGTCAAAATCTACTCCATTGCTTTTCCCCATGCTCTTTTTGTACAGGTTGTTATTGTTATTATTACATTTGCCTTTTTTACTGATCATCTTTTTAACCTCAATCTTCAACAGCCATTGTATATGCTGTGCCAACCTTGCCCTCATTCCAGAGGTCTGAAGTCAGATGAAAAGCCACTGCCAGGGGGAAAAGTGCTCTTCAGAGCAGCCCAAGGAAGTGACCAGGCGTCTACTTCTGCTGAATGCCCTGAGAAGGGTCCCAGAAAATGGGGGCCTCAAAAGCAGGGAGGACCGTTACTTTCACAGATGTCTCCCTCACCTTCCACGATGGGGCACATCCATGCTGAAGAATGAGGAAATGTGCATGTGGGGCAAAGGAAGTGTCCAGTCATGGCTACAAAAGAGGCCATAATTTCCAGATGTCTTGATTCAAGTATGGGCCAAAATTCTTTTATGTAAAACAGGTCCCTATGTCTGCAACGTTGGGACCCTGTCACTTCTCAGATAGGTTGGAAAACCAGAACTGCAAGAAGCAGGAAAAGATTTAGAGATGGGCTGAATGAAAATTCTGGAGCCAAAACACCCCATAACGCTGGATCTTCGCTGAAATTCAGCCCATCTCCAGTAGGATCCTTTTGCAAGGCAGCTTCAAATCCACTACTTGGACTGAGGTTTATTCATCAATAAATAAGATCAGCACCAACCAGGGGCTTTGTTATGCTCTTTTCTCCATTTAAACTTTAATCACAATAAATAACCAATGCTGACTGGAAATGTAGAAGTCTACGAATCGCATTGTTACCAGAGACCACAGAAGGCCTCGCCACTCAGCACAGCCTCACAGTTTCTGATTCCATGCTGCCACAACAATTGGCTTCCTTGGCGATTCCATTGGCAACTACTAATTCAAGCCTGTCCCAGCATATTTGGCGCAATGTCAACCCTCAGTGCAGATGTAACAAGGAGTCCCATTGAAGACAACTGATTTCCATTCAGGTAAAAGATTTCATCACAGCAAGTAAAGACAGAGGAGAGGCAACATCAGGAAATGCTAAACATTTTCTGTGCTATGAAAAGAAGCCAGGATGGAGCAAGAGACTGTTTCTTTTAAATAGATAGGGCAGACGCAAGGAGGGGGAAGGACTGAAACACACAGGCACAGTGAACACTGTGATGGCAGCAAACGGCATGTTTCTTCCATGATTGGGGGAAGGGGAGGAGAGTTAGTTAGGAGGGCATGTGAAGGCCACAGGGCAGGGAGAAGAAGGCAAGAGGGACAGGTGTGGAGTGAAGCTGAGGTGAAAAGACTGAGGTGGAAGAGGAGGGAGACTGTTGACCCAAACAGCCGATCATGACGGCACAGAAAATCCAGTCAAAACTGTTTCTCCTCCTCTGGAGATTCTGCACAAGGGGCTAGTTAATTGTTTCCCTGAGGTCTCGTTGGCCTATTATTCTGTGCAACAGGAGCTCATTCTGTATTACGTAGAGGGATTGGGAAAGGTTCACACCTCAGGAGAGAAATACTGATTGCTCATAGTATAATTCTGAAACAGCGAAGGGACCCCAATTCATGTTAAAATTCAAGGAAAAGGATGGCTCTCGGCCAGATTTTAAAGGTATTTAAGCACCTAAAAATGCAGGTAGGTGCCTAGTGGGATTTTCAAAAGTGCCTGAATGCCGACTTACATGCCTTAATACATAAGAAATACACTAGAGTGACAGTGGTTCAATACTGCACTCCCTAACTGCCAGTAGGAGAGGGCTGCTTAAGGCCTGCTCAGCGATCAGCTCAGCTCTCGTTTGAGCTGCATCTACAACACTGCCCACGTGAAGCCCTGTCTAAATGGGAAATACTGTTGGACGATTCCCTCCTTGGGGAAAATGATTGGGTGAGTCTCTCTCTATGGAGAAATTGTCAGATGCAGCTCTTTATGGGAGTGCGCTGCCTCTCCATGGGAAAACTGTTGCCTTGTGTCTCTCCAAAGGAAAATTGTCACCTGCTTTGCTCTGCAGGAAAATTGCCAATTTTGTCCCATTATGGTAGAAATTGTCAATCATGTCTCTATATGAGGGGAAAATATCAGCCTAGGAGAGAGATTAACAAAACTCCATACAATTCCCAATCCTTTAATACACTTCCTAGAAGGCTGAGGCTATACATTGTTCTCACTGTGCCTTTTCTATTTGGCATCCAGCTTTCGCAGCATTTCAGATTCATTAGGATGCCACAGTCCAGCTTTTGTAACACCATCAGCACTGCATAAGATGTATGAGTTATCCACCATGCACAGACCAGTCAAGGAGAGTCTGACTGGAAAGGAAATGCAGACAAAGCACATAATTGCTTGATGAAGTCTGGGTAATCATAGAAACATAGAAGATTAGGGATTGAAGAGACCTCAGGAGGTCATATAGTCCAACCCCCTGCTCAAAGCAGGACAAACCCCGACTAAATCATCCCAGCCAGGACTTTGTCTTATAGGGCCATATAGTCTCCTACATGGGCTACTCACAGTTTCCTTTGCACTCTTCCCTTGAGGGGCTCATGGGTGCCCTGCCACTCATTCACATAGAAATACTGTCCTAGTGCTCCCAGTGACTCCCTGGTGATCCATATGGTACTTGTGGGCCTGTGCACCAATCCCCCTCTGATTCCTTCGCAGAAGAGACTCTGAAGAGTTGCTCTCCCAAGCCCAAGGATCTTTCATCCTGCTAATGGTAAAACTTCCCTAGGTAAGGAGTTCTTAGAGTAAAGGGAACAGTTCATTTGATCAGTCTGGGGTGCTGATAAGTTTAACTAGTCTACCTCTGTATTAGCCCCTGTGGGAGTGCATGGATGAGATGCTGCTGATTGTAGCAAATAAAGCATGAAGAATGGGTAGGACCTTTTTTGGGAGGGAAGGAGTCATGAAGAGAGGACAGGGTTCAGTCTGTGAAGGCTTTAAGAGCACTGATGCTGGAAACATAAGAGCTGATGCACACTGTGAAAAACCCGGGACAAACCCTCAACAGAAAGCCTCATACAAAGAGGGAAATGATAAAAAGCAGACTTTGATCCCTTTGAGTTCCTGGTACTGTAGGGCAAGTGCTTACAAACCACCATGCGTCCCACCAAGTGATCATGAGAGGGGTCTGATCAGAGTTAATGCATTCATTCCGTGGTGCGCTTGCTATGCCGACGATATTTTAACTCCACCATCAGAGGTATTTAGACAGCTAAACATTCATATAGAGTCTGAGGCCATTAAAAGTGGAAAAGTTAAGAAGGGAGGCCAAGTGGATTTCTCCACCCTTTGCAGCTGTGAACATTTCAGGAGGGATGGAAATGGATGGATATACACGCATGCGCGCGCGCACTCTCTCTCTCTCGCTCTCTCTCTCCATTGAAATAAACTTCCCTCTTCTTCCACTGCCAGTGCAGTAGGCATTCCAGTCACCAGTTGTATTGGATGTGGCAAGGAGTTATTCACTCAAATGATTCAGTGACCTCTGCACTACCCTTAGTTTCGAAGTATCCACAGTTTGATAAACTGGTTCAGTCTCTCCTGCTTTCTCCCCCCGCCTTCACTTCTCTCTCTCTCTCTCGTGTCAACAATTTAAAGTCATACAGCAGAGAGGATGACCAGCAGCACTAAGCAATCTGATAGTGGAAATGATTTTGAGGCAATCAATCCGAATCCTACTTGAGTGGGCAAATCATATAATATAGTTATTACCCACTGAGCTTTCCAAAGGGCGGTATTGAGAGTGTCCCTTGCTAAACAGCACAGTGGGGTTTAATTGGCAGTTATGTTTAAACACAGGTCTATATTCAGCTGGGTTAGAAACAGCAAGGTTATCCACAAGGGGATGGCTAAAGGTAACCACAGGCTGGCATGCAGGGTGTCATCCTTGCAAGGTCTTCCATTAATGCTCTTGCTACAATGTACAGAACCCATTATAATTAAGGCTAAGATTTAGTCATGGGTATTTTTAGTAAAAGTCATGGACAGGTCACAGGCAGTAAACAAAAATTTACAGCCCATGATCAGTCCATGACTTGTACTATATACCCCTGACTAAATCTTGGTCTGGAGGGGGGGCTCTGGTGGCACTGTGGGTTCACTGGGGAGGGGGGAAGCCCAGGGGTGGCCTGGGGATGCAGTTGGTGCAGGGGGTGGCAGTGCGCAGACCGGGACCGCTGCTGGTGTTGGGGGGGCGGGGGGTGGGGGGAAGGTGGCACATGGCTTGGGACCACCATGGGGTGGGGGAAACGCATCCCAGGACCTTCGCTGGTGCTGGGGGGGCGGCGTGCAGCCTGAGACCGCCGCTGCTGCTCAGAGGGAGGGCGGGGGGCATGTCCTGAGACCGCCGCTGCTGCTCGGGGGAGGTGAGGGGTGGCGCAGAATCTGACTTCCATGACAGACTCGAAGCCTCAAATTATAATTTACATGGCAGTAGCACCCTAAATGTGCTAGGCATTGTATACACACACAGGGAGACACAATAAGGTCTTATTTTCCTCTCACACTATTATAACTCCATTGACTTTGGGGGAGTTACTCCTGGCTCGCCACAGTGTAAGGGGCTCCGGTGGTACTGCAGGTGCACTGGGGTGGGGGGCGGCCCAGGGGTGCCACTCATGCTCTGGGTTGGCCTGGGGACGCTACTGATGCAGGGGGCAGCGGCGAACAGCCCGGGACCACTGCTGATGCTTGGGGGAGGGGGGGTATATGTGTGACGGCACATGGCTTAGGACCACCACTGGTGGGGGGGGCATAGCCCAGGACCGTCGCTGGTGCTGGGGGGGGCTGCACACAGCCTGAGACCGCCGCTGTTGCTCTGGGGGAGGGCAGGGTGTGTGTGGCCCGAGACCGCTGCTGTTGCTCTGGGGGGGGGAGTGAAGGGGGGGGCAGAATCTGTGACTACCATGACAGACTCTCAGCCTTAATTATAATTTACACTGTGGTAGCACCCTATATGTGCTAGACATTGTATACGCACACAGGGAGACACGAGGTCTTATTTTCCTCTCACACCGTTATAACGCCATTGACTTTGTGGGAGTTACTCCTGGCTCCCCCAATGTAAGTGTGAGGAAAATCAGGCCGCGTAGAATAGAGGCTATGAGACCTGGTAGTACTTGCTCCCAACAGCTGGAATCAGGAGGGCCTTGTGTTCTCATATGAATAATCCACTCACTGTTTGGCCTCAGGCAAGTAATTTGAATCTCAGTCAGCTCACCTGTAAAGCTAGGGAATATACATGACCCCAGTGAAAACCAGATGTCACAGCAGAGCAGAGCGTTCATGGACAAATAAATTATCCCTCTGCTCCTCCCCTTTCTTCATAAACAAAGTCAAACCTCAGTCAAAGCACAAAATTCATCATAAAGATAATACAGACAGCATTAACATAATACATAAGGAGATTAATTCTCCTTTATCCTGGAAAATAAGCTTTAAGTCTGGTCCAGCCCTGAAATAGGCATGCGAGACCTAGGTATGTCCTGGGCACAGAACTAGAAAGCAGGAACTCCTGAACGCTGACCCCAGTTGACCATGGACAAGACACTTAACCTTTCTACCTCACTTTCCTGCTCCGCAAGACAGGCATAACACCACTTACTTCTTTGCCTCACAGGGGGAGAGAAGATTAATAAGGTTATTTTGGTAACATACTTGGAGGGAGAAATGTACCAGTGCTAATTACAATTGCATTATGTAGTTAACCAGGACCAAGTGAACCAAATTCATCTGCAACGTAGGGTCACTGAAAGGTGTACAATTTCAGCCACAGCCCTGAGTACACTTTATCCAAAGGGGAGCTCTCGCCGTAGTACGCGGGATGGTCCACAAGCACACTCCTCCTTTAGTATGGTGCAGTCCCTCCCCCCTGGGGACCCCTGACAGCTCTGCTTGGCACTGTGGAGGAGCAGGAGGATTATGGCCTACCCTCCCCCCACTCTTTTTGGAGTGGTTTGCATCTTTAGAGGCTCTATGAGGGAGCTCAGGAGATCAGCAAGATTATGAAGTTGCCTGACCCTTGTGCAGGAGTAAGGAAAAGGTCAGTGCACCCTATTGCTCTTACCCACCTGCACAGAGATGTGGCCCTTGACCTGTCCTGTACAAACATGGCTACAGGTGCAATGCATCACAAATCACATTGCCACCTGCAGTGATGTGCTGCTCAGAGTGAAATAGTTCTGTTCCACCATATGCAGTAACTGTTCCCAGTACAAGCAATGTGGATTTCTTTATTGAGATTTACATTCACGGTTCAAGGAAATGGAGTTTGCTATCTATTCGACATTACCTGGGTTGGGCTCAGACAGCCCTGTAGAAAGGGAAAAGAAGGGCAAGTCCATGGAATGGTGAAAAGCTTCTTTTTTGGCTTTAAGCAGCAATAACAGCACTTCAGTTACCTCCAAGAACCAAGAATGAAACTTCTTCCAGGTGCTATTTGTAATCCTTGTCACAGCCCTGCACCTGCTCAGCCAGGGTACAGCTCTGTATAAAAGGTGGACCCACAGAGTGGCATCAAATTCTGATGGAGGAGTATCAGCTCAGAAACTAATAAGCCTCAGAGTCGTCCTGAAAACCCAGTCACATGACTCCAGTGTGAAAACAGGTGTAATGAATAAAAAAGGTAAATGAGTGATGGAGTTAGCTGGGGGTGGGCGGAGTTACTTTTGCTTCTTTGATGGAAGCTTGCAAGGGGTTTTTCCATGTGCTGCAGAAGCAGATACTGGCTGCTGAGCTCACAGAGAGGATTTCTTGGGAGCTCTTCAGCTAATTCCATGTTACATAACAAATCTATTTTCTCTTTAACTGAGTGGTATTCCCTCTCCATCCATATTTCCTCCCAAAACACGGGGGGGAGGGATCTATTTAAATGCTGAGCTTTTCTCTGCTTTTAATACAAATGAATCCTCACTGGCATCTCCTCCATCAGTTCTGTGTGGTTAAGAGAACAAAGCAAAAATCTCAGAGGTAGTAGGAACGACTGCAAATGTAATGCCAGCTGATGGAACCTGTGGCATTAGCTGGACTGAGATGCAGAGTCCAGAACAGGATAGAGATACACATCCAAACTTCCCCAAGGTTCAGCAGAGTTTGGAACTGGGAACGGTAGTGGACAGAGATGGGGTCAGCTGAAAAGATCATTTCCAACTCCCAATTCCGAATCTTTATAGATGTTTGGAGGTCCGGTTTTAGTTTGGACCCCATGAGAAATGTAGTGAATGATCATGGACTCTTGGTGAAGGCTTTTACTCAGATCTTTATTAATTTGGATGCTTATAAAACTCAAACAAAAGATTAACGTTACCCAGATCTTCCTGGTGCAGGTCTGTGAAATCTTAAGATCAATTATTGATTAATGTAGGGCAGGTGCTTTCTTTCAACTGGGAAGAAAATGTAACCAGAAGCACAAGTTACACTTCTTGTCCTCTTGAAAGGAAATGTTATTGGTGATTAGATCAGGAGAACAAGGATCTTAGATTCCATTTCTACTAACTTCCTGGGTAACCTTGGGCATGTTACTTGACCTCTCTACACATTAGTTTATCCACATACAATACCACCTTGAGGTAGGTAAGTGAGTCTTAATTAATACTGAAATATCCAGAGAGTAGGCTTTATATAAATGTAAGGTAGTATTCTCTCCTTCATTCACAAAGGCAACTACAAGCTACCTTGCACGGAAAGAGGCAGTGACTTAACAGAGCTCTGACTACAAAGAGCAAGTATGCTGTGAAAATAGAAACACATATGTTAAAGCTGACCCTAAGCAGTGTGTTGCACCCAAATACTTATTAAAAGGTTAATAGATATGACTGGATGTACACTGATATGGTCTGCATTTTGATTACACACGGGCAGTTATTAAATATCTCCTTTAGAGAATTCATCTCCAAAAGCCAATGTTGCTTTTTCATTTTGAACTTTGATGAACTGTCTCAATTCCGACTCTCACATCTGCTGAGCTGCAATTGACTGAAGACCGATGCCTCTGAAGGATAGAGGAAAATCAATATGAAATGTCAAGGGAGAGGTCAAATTGAACTGGTTTTTGCAGTTGGCTTGTATACGCGCTGAGGACTAAAAGGACATTTCAGCAACTGAACAAAGGGGGATACCAAAGGAGGGTTTCTGCTCCTGAAAAGTCAAGAAACTGAATTTTGTTTGCTTCTTAATTGTATTAGGAATCTCAGGTGGGAGCTGATCCCACAGGATAGTGAGACAGTGCAAAGAAACAGTGGCATTTAGGGAAACTGCTGTTCAAAAACTTAAGCCCTCCATATAGAAATACAGTTTTCTTCCCAATCTGCTTTTTTTTAACCTAACAATATGTTGTAGATATGCAGCCATAATCATGCTCTAGCAAGATCAAAAGCATTAGTTTGCACTTTATTTCTCATCACCTCTGGGAGATTAGATCCTGAAATATGCTGAGAAAGTACTGTCTGGATCTAGTTTATTAGGGTTAGGACTCAATGGCACCAAGTCTGTGCAATTTGTTCTTGCAATAATATTCTCACATCTTGGATGCTAGAAATCTTCTGAGATTCTTGTAAGATATGGAACTGGAAAATAGGCCCCCCTCAGAACCAGAACTACAGAGACAGATTCGGATCTAGATTTTTCAAAGAGGTTTGAATTCCAACTTATGGCCTGTCTCCAATAACAGTTTTGTTGTGTTTTATTAGTCAATGAAAGCACACGTGAGCTTCTCAGGTCACTAAG
>NW_020664980.1:2144904-2240524 GCF_002925995.2 Terrapene triunguis | reverse complement strand
CTAAGAATTACAGTACAATATTAACCTGCTTTACGTTATCTTCCAATAACAATAAACCACAACACACTTGTTTTTAGATAAATAACCCTTTAAAAGTGTTGCACCCACAGATGTTAGAATAGCCTTTGGGATATGTGAATTCAAAAGGCCCAATATATAAATCCAAGGTGCTCTAAAAGGTGATGAATTTTAATCACCAGCAACTGGGTAGGATATTGGCAGATATTATGATTTGAGCAATAGAATGAACAAATACCCTTGCATATTAAATCTACTGAAAGAAGATATGTGCACTTACAACTTCCAGTCTAGTCCTTTTGAGGATGCTAGGAGAGGATGCTCATCCTTTGAAATATCTCTAAACTTATTAATAAAAAAGAGATGCTACACCATATCAGCGTTATGGGTCTATAGTACATAGTATGCGTCTATAATATACGTTTGGAGCGGTGTGAAAACCGCAAAAACATATTTGTGAAAATTCTTGTGGATAAAACACACCGATTTGCTTTGGTAGTCTTCATGACCCCTTATATTTCCATCTCCGCCCCTTATATTTCCATCTCCACAAAACATCCCAGTCAGCAAGTTTTTAATTGTGGAATTATTGGTGGTAAGTGAATACTAGCCAGATATATATTTTGTGTCCTTCCACCAGAAATTCTCCCCTGGCCATTTTGAAAAGCTCCTATTGTTTGCACAATAGCAATATCGACAGATTATAAACATTTGTAGAGAATAAAATGTAGGGCATCCAATCCAGGAAGAAAAACAACATCATGGGAGTCAGGTGACCAATCATATGAATAACCAACCCTGAATCTATTGTGCTAACTCTTCTCTTAAATGTAAACTCCTTTAGGCAGGGACTGTATTTGCTATATGTTTGTACAGCGCCTGGCACAGTAGGGCCCTGTCCCCTAAGACACTACCACAATACAAATAACAATAACAATATGTGTACCGATCAACAAACTATTCGCTCACACAAACTACTCACTGGACAATAGTTAATAACGAACAAATTCCTAGACTAAGGCCAGAAGGGACCATCATGACCACCTAGTCTGACCTCTTGCACATCACAGTAACAACTAGTTTGTAAATAAACGGTGAATAGAGAACCAGCATCAATTAGGTGGATACATTATTAGCAATTAATAATTCCACCAGCTCTGCTGAGGTGAAATGTGGCCCCTGAAATCTGAGGTTAGAGAAAAAGATGGGATATAAGAACATAAGAATGGCCATACTGGGTCAGACCAAAGGTCCATCTAGCCCAGTATCCTGTCTTCCAACAGTGGCCAATGCCAGGTGCTTCAGAGGAATGAATTGAACAGGAAATCATCAAATGATCCATTCCCTGTTGCTCATTCCCAGCTTCTGGCAAACAGAGGCTAGGGACACCATTTTGGCTAATAGTCATTGATGAACCTATCCTCCATTAATTTATCTAGTTCTTTTTTGAACCCTGTTATAGTCTTGGCCTTCACAACATCCTCTGGCAAAGAGTTCCACAGGTTGACTGTGCGTTGTGTGAAGAAATACTTCCTTTTGTTTGTATAAACTCTCACGTTCCAGGGCATAACCAACCATTAACTTGACGGGAAGGGGGGGAAGGGTTAGGAACAAATTTCCCATGTGATCTGCTTATTCCAAATTGTCCACTACAGGGTTTGTTTTTCTTGTTGTTTTGCACCACCTTCTGAGACAGCATACTGGCCTCATTGGACAAGAGGTCTGAACTAGATCAGGATGAGTAACAGATTTTTGGTTAATTGGCAGTTTCAAAAAATCTAAAAAAAAAAAATCATTTTGGGTTGGACTAACATTTTGTTTTGATAAAATCAAAATGTTTTGTTTGGATTCTGACCACTTTTAAATGCCACTGAATTTTTAGAAACAAAACAAAATATAAATAAAAAGTAATTTCAATCTGAATTTTTTTGTTAAACTATTTTTTTGGTACTTTTCCCTAAAAGAAAAATTCAGTGAAATGGTCATCAATTAACAAAACGTTTCAATGTTGCCAAATCTGCGTTTTGTGCTGGAAAAAGATTTGGCCAATTTTTTTTTGTCCAGCTCTCATCTGAACCAGTATAGCAATTTCTATGTTCCCAGATATATGGGATTGATAAACATTGCACCCTAGGGCCTCAATGCAATAAATCTGATGCTGTACTGTCAAAGCAGCACAAATAATTTTTCACGGCCTACCATCTGTTCCCTCACTACTCCCAAAGTCTGCAGTGCTGGGTTTCAGCGAGAGGGCCTTCTTGCTTGCAGAGCTGCCAAAGATACACATGATGCTGGAGCAAAATAGTGCAGGACTAGAGAAAGATGGGGATTTTGTTCCCTCTGGTTTGGGCATTCATTTCATATCAACCACAGCAAAAACAAAGGCATCAGTACTGAGGGAAGTATATGACCTCACCACTTCTCTACAAAGGCCAGAAAGACTCAATGAAATGATCATTCTTCACTTTACCCCATGAAAAGCAGTGTTGGGAAATACCACAGTGAGAAGCGACCTGACCTGAAGCCCGTTTCTGAACACCCAGACTGGAATCTGAATTTTCAAATGGCTCCTAGTTTTATAGCAGGCTGAAACAGACCCCTCAGATGCAAACTCTCCAGAACTTCGGGGAGTTTGAAGGTTGGATCGGAGACTGAATTTTGAGCCTGATTCAAAACCGTTCCATTCGCATTTAACCAAATTTTTTATTTCTTTCATTGGGTTTTTTTGGCTTTTTTAGCTGGCATTTAGTGACCTGACGCCACTGAGCCCTAGGTCTGGTAGAAATGAGATCCTATAATCAGAGTTCTCCTTCCTTTATTTACTCTCTTCCCCCCCCCCCCATCACAACATCCCTATGCCCCAACCTTGGTGAAGTGCTGGAAGTACTCACATTTGGAGTGTCTGTCACAAAGGGCAGATGCCCGCATGTCACATAGCCTTATTGTCCCTTTGCTGCTACTGTACACAAAGGTGTTGCAGTGGTGTGGATGGAATTCTGCCGCAGTGATCACCTCCGTTAGCTCCTCCATGTTGGCTGGCTTTATATCTACGATATCTGAAACAGGCAAGTCAAGGAAAAACGAACAGCAGGAGCCAGTGCTGTCAACATGCAGCCCCGGTGGTTATTAATCACTTCTGGCTTTCTTTATTATGCATTGTTTAACTGGGGCACTTTGTTTTTGACAGTGAGTATGAAGACAGGGTTCAAATCTCTGATGTTTTAATCCTGAGTGATAAAGTTCTGCACCAGGAACTCTCAGCAAAGCCTTGTATTCTAGCTCTAGAAGGGATTTTCTGTTCTCTTTCTCTGTATTTCTGAATGGCTGTAGTTCCATGTTAGATCATATGTAAATAAGCAGCACTTGGGCGCTATGCTAATATGCACGTCATCATCTGAGGATCTCAATGGCATCATTATCCATTTTACAGATGGGAAAACTGAGGATCAGAAGCAAAGTGACTTGCATAAGGCCTCACAGTGAGTGCCAGGTCTACAGTAATCTGTCTACAGCAGTGGTTCTCAACCAGGGGTACGCACACCCCTGGGGGTACACAGAGGTTTTCCGAAGGGTACATCAACTCATCTAGATATTTGCCTTTTTACAACAGGCTACATAAAAAGCACTAGTGGAGTCAGTACAAACTAAAATTTCATACAGACAATGACATGTTTATACTGCTCTATATACTATACACTGAAATGCAATTTTTCAGTAATAGTGTGCTATGACACTTTTGTATTTTTATGTCTGATTTTGTAAGCAAGTAGTTTTTAAGTGAGGTGAAACTTGGGGGAAACTCAAGACAAATCAGAGTCCTGAAAGGGGTACAGTAATCTGGAAAGGTTGAGAGCCACTAGTCTACAATATTGATCTAACCAGTAAAACATATTCCCTCTCTCTAAGCAGATTCAGCCAGGCAAGTAGTACCTTGGCTGCTTTGATCACTACAGTTACTTCCTTATTTCTTTACCACTTGGCAAAAATTTTCTTTTAGCATATGTTTGTTCTGTACTGTATTGTACCACATATTGTACCTGCTCATGGCCTTAGAATTTAAGCTGTTTAGGGCCAGGACAATATTTGCCCAAAACATTTTAGCACTATGTACCCTTGATGGTGTGTATAAATTACATAACAATAAGGGATCAAGAATACCAGTACATACATTCCCACTCCTCTTACACATATTCAGAATGTAGTGAGATACTGCTTCCCAAAAGAACTGTTCTCAAGAGACACATGCTGTTACTGGGAATAAAACAGATCAAGAACTAATGTCTGGATTTTCAAAATAGCCTAAAGGAGTTAGATGCCCAAATCCCTTTGCATTCAATGCAAGTTAGACATCTCACTCCCTTCGACTCCTTTAAAAATCTCAGCTTATGTTAACTGTCTTTAGCGTGAATCTGGCTTTAACTGACATTGCTCTTCACTTCTCACCATTCAAATGAGGTCAATGTGAACACGCAGACTGAAAGAAACTAATGCACTAAAGAGAAATCCCATCTTTTGTTACATTATCTATTTACCTAGAGACTGTAGCTGCTTGTAACACACACTGTAGTGCCCTCTTTGTTCAAAAAAACTGCAAGATTCGACTTTGGCAAATTTGTCATGGGGCAGAATAAACAGCTCTTATTACAGTTGCTAGAAAAAGAAAATAACCCCAATTGATGCAACAATGCAAGAAAAACAAAACATGACGAACAGAAAACGATTGCTGTAACAGGAAGATTTTTCATCTCAAGAAGGTTCTGCAAGTTTAGACTCAGTAAAATCCTGGACTAAAATTAAATCATCCTGACATTCAAGTTGAGCTTGAAATATTTGTAGTCAGACACACCAGATGGAGGGAGTCAGAAAGGAACCACGTCAATCACAAAGAGCCTCCTAGTGGTACAGATGAGCCTTTGATGATTGTCTCTATCAATCCGGCCCTGACACTGACTTAGTGGTCACTGGTGGCAAGCAGCTTTAGATTTCACAGTCCAATCAAAATACCCAGCATGGGACAATTTACTGACTGTGCAGGGGGAGAGGGGGATTGCACCATTACTTTCATCACCCCATGGAAAGCAAATTAAGGTCCTGCTGTTAACAGCAATTTCCAGAGAGAGGGAGAGGGGGAAAAATAAAAAAAACAGATGTGAACTTCACAGGCCTGTGGGGATTGCATGAAAACCTGACTGTAAGAAAAGTCCTTTCCTCAGTGCAGCATGGTGGGTGGGAGGGTTTCAAGAGAGGACATTTTTCCCTTTGGGGAAAAAAATGGGTGAATGTAGTGCTCAGAGACAGGAAGGGCCAACAGCACTGGCTATAACCAGGTATATATCAGTCAGGTACTCTGCCATCCATCCTCAGCTCTGCCAATGCCCTTCAGTACTAATCTGTAATACTTCTGCTGTTAGACTCTTGGAATGAAGGATGGTTATGAGGTTAAAGTACAAACTAGGAATCAAGAGAAATCTCAGCTCAGCTACAGATTTCCTGTGTTACTATTATTTGCGTTTCAATAGAATGGGGATGTCACCTTCTCTCTCCGTGACTCAGTCTCCTCCTCTGTGAAATCAGAATACTTTGCTCTTTGTCAACTACTTTTCATGTACAAAATGCTTTATATGAATGCAAATATTAGTATTTCCACTGTACAGATGGGGCAGCTGAGACAGAGAGAGGCAAACTGACTTGCACATGGTCATGCTGCAGTTCAGTGGCAGAACTGAAACTATAACACCAGCCAGTGCCCTATACCCTGGATTGCACATACTTAGCGTCCTCACTGACTGCAGTGAGGTTAGATTTCTTAACGCTTGTGAAGCACCACGATAGTCCAAGATGAAAAGTGATATAGAAATACATGGTACAGATGCTCCCCGAGTTACGTAAACCCAATGGACGCAAATCCGAGTTTACGGAAAAAGTTCCGTAAGCTAGAAATAGGAGGTTTTATTTATTATTATTTTTTGCGCGTAATGGTCAGAGATACATTTCCGACTTATGCAAACTTTGGGTTACGCAAGGCGTTCCGGAACGGAATGCTTGCATAAGTCAGGAAGTGTCTGTATTATCATATTTCTAAACCCTCTCGCAGCTTTGCCAAAATCCTTCAATTCTGATCTTCAACAACCCTTGCTATTACAGCCCTGGTCCCTGCTAAGCAGTGCCTTCGAATCATGTCAAATTGCACAGTGGCTTTGTGATGTACACAAAATCAGAACTGGAATGAGACACACATACCCCCTTCCAAACTCATTTTCACTTATGGCTTAAGTAGGATTTGAGCTTAGGTCTCTAGTGGTGAAAAGCTAGCTTGTTAATCCTGTGCATGCTGTTATCTCCAGGGATTTTTAGACCTTATTAAACTGCACTGTACTTTGTGGAATGGGACATGGTGAATCACTAAGTCTGCTTTTTTAAACTAACTAAACAATTTCTCTGTTTTTTTAAGAATATACAGCGACTGAGTTTTGAGACTAGCAGTTGTTGGAGCAGCTCCAAAAACAATTGTTATTGAGAGGCCCGCAGCGTTAAAATCTAATTTAAAATGCTGAGGGCCCAATTGAAGTCAATGGGGTTGTGTCAGTAACTGAGAGAAGAGTTTGGCCCTGGAAATCTGCTGGCAAACTAAACTTTGCAGAGTAGTGTAATGGAATGAGGGGCCTAGCATACCCAACAAAGCTCTCAGATTGCTCCAGATCAAATGGAAAACCCAATACTGGGTTGCCAGAACGCATCACAGGGTTTGGGGGCAGGGGTCTGGTTGGGTTGAGCTCCTTGCTCAGGGCGTTCCAACCTGGGGTGTAACTTATGGACTCCTGCAGGGGAGGCATTGGGTCTGGGGATAGCTCTAGGTTGCAACAGGCCATCAAAGTTTACAAATGGATCCTGATCCCAGGAAGGTTGAGAACCACTGCTCTAGGGGGCTAACTTTAGACAAGTAAAAAGCCAACCCCATGAGTTATGTAAAAGATAAAAATAAAAGCAGTTTAAAAGCCAGTTCCAAGACTGTGCAGACTCCACGACAGTAATGCATGATTGCAAACTGAGGAAACAAGGAGATGTCAATAGCACTCCATAATCTACTAGTCGCCCATTGACATTATTTTCTCACACAATAATGACTGTTTGATTAAATGGAAGTTGTTGTGAAAAATCTGTTTTCATTGACATTTGGGTGGAGAGGGAGGTAGAAGAACTGAAATCTGGAAATTTTTTGTTTTCCAGTGAAAACCTGAAATATTTTGATGAAAACTAAAACTTTTTGATTTTATTGAGGGGAAAATACAGGGGAAAATAATAATTTCCCAACCAACCCTACAATTTACTAAATTATTATCTTTTCCTTTCTTTAGGAGTAAAACCCCAAAATCTTTATTCACCCAATCCAAAAGTGCTGCTGGTTTGTCTCATCTCACCACATGACTCCTTGCTGTAACCTGTAAGATTATTCCCACCACCTCTCTTCTTCATGAAACCTCTGCATAGTTTTCCCAGATGGTGATAGAAATCTTGTTCCAAAGGCAACGGCTTTATCTCCATTTCTTTCTCAGGGTACGTCTATACTTATCTCCGGGTCCGGCGGTAAGCAATCGATCTTCTGGGATCGATTTATCGCGTCTTGTCTAGACGCGATAAATCGATCCCGGAAGTGCTTGCCGTCGACGCCGGTACTCCTGCTCCGCGAGAGGAGTACGCGGAGTCGACGGGGGAGCCTGCCTGCCGCGTGTGGACCCGCGGTAAGTTCGAACTAAGATAGTTCGACTTCAGCTACGTGAATAACGTAGCTGAAGTTGCGTATCTTAGTTCGAAGTGGGGGGTTAGTGTGGACCAGCCCTCAGAGTGGATGACCACAGCTAAGCAGGCTATCCTCAGTGTGGGAGGCCTGAGTTTCTGAGGAGTCTTTTGCTTTGGCCAGTGCCTCTCAAGGAGGCCTTATAGATGAGGTGCTTTGGGCTTGGAGAGGTGGTCATGAGTATCACTTGCTAGGTGTCCAATGGAGTTTTGCTCAATAGTCTGTGAAGCCATGAAAGAACGCACCTCCCTGCCCTAAAGGCCCAAGAAGGACGAAGGATATTAAAGGAAAACTCTACTCATTTTCCAGAGCTCAAGTATCAGGCATGCCCAGGATATATAGAGCCCACAGCATCATTTTTACAAAGCCACTTTCTTGACTACAAGTGCCCTTCAAAGATAGGTTTCAAAAGATATCAGTGATCTGTGCGCTAAAGACTATATGAAATTAGAGGACGGCGCGTTCACCAGGAAAAAAAACATTGTGGAATGAATAAATGTGGGATCCTTAAGACCGTCTTACCAGCTTTCAATTAGCGTTCAAGAATGGGAAGGGAAAACCCCAGGCATGCTCATATATCTGAGTGGGGTATCCCTATCACCAAAACCAAACAATAAAATGAAAAAACCCAACTGCAAAAATTTATACTTTTTTCCTAAATAAAGAATCATTGTAACTGCTCTTCTCCACCCTTCTTGGAGTGTCAGCTCCATGACTAAGCACTGCCCCTGGAGCTGACTTCAGAAATAAGGATTTGTAGCATCCAAAGCACTGTGATCAGGAAGAATTCTAGGAAGCCGCTTTCAGGGGATGGGATGTGTCACATGCTGCCATGTTGTACTAATGACTCACTGACATCTCAGAAGGACTGCTTCACTTATGAAATGCCAGTTCAGCACAGATCAGTGAATGCAATCCCCCTGGCAGAATGTATGGGAATTCAGCACAGAACAACAAGTCTCCTGCTAAAGTCCTGCCCGCAAATTTCCCAGGGAACTTCTTCTGGATGGATCAGAGACCTGTGGGTAGTTAAGAGAATTAACAGATCAACTGCAACAAGAAAGATGGGATAATGGTAGAGAAGAGAGCAAGGCATCCACACTGCCAACCAAACAGCCACCTGCGTTATCCAAATTTCTTTGGCTCTTCACAGCTGTGAACAGAAGCAATGATCTCTGGATATGACTAACCTTCCCCTTGCTGGTCTGAACTGCTGCTTCTATGATAGAGCCATAACCCTATAGACTGGGATCCAGTCAGACTTATTAAGCTAAGCAGAATGCCAAGGAGAACTCGGGTGGCTGCAAGAATTATTAGTGGTGATACATCAAGGGGCACTCTTTTCTCTTGGTCAGGACTGTACCAATACCCCAGCATGGTGCTAAGGAGCAATTTGCTGCTGGAGATACCTTGTTTGAATGAGATGTACCACTGAGTTCCTGGTGAGTTGTGTCAATTAAAATTCTCCTGGCACTTTAGGAACAGTAGAGGATCAGCACTGGTATCTTGGCTAAATTTGGCTGGGACAACTACATTCTGTCCATCTGAATTCTCTGTAGTTTCGTCTGAATATGGCACTTGGCACTTTCTGTTCTAAACCATAATATACAGTTGCCGCAAGCAGTTCAAACACAAGCACTTTCCACCCCAGAGTGGCTGAATTTCAGTGATTGCCAAAATGATCCCCAGCTGGTAAAGTTTGCTGTGTGCTCTGGGGATTTCTCAGTGGAAAGCACTATACAAGTATCAGTGATTATCATCATCCCTGTTGTTATTATTTCTGATGTGGCTGTTATAGGGGTGACTGGCACGGTCTCATTTGTATGTCTGCAACTGGCAACCTGTCACACACTACAGTTTATAATGAAAACTACACTATTAATATTTCCTCTCCTTATTTCCCCCAAGGCATCTGTCTTCTAAATCACCTTAGGAAACTCCCCTCCCCCACTTACACCCTGCAGGCAAAATTCAACATGTCACCCAAACTGGAAAGCAGCAGCTTGTAATGATGCCCAGCTGAGCGGTGTTCAATCTTATGGCTCTTGGAATCAGACAAAACAGCATAGTGGTTAACAAAAAAAAAAAAAAGAGGAGAGAGATTGAGACCTTCTCAGTGCCAGCTGCTATGGTAACATTTTGCATCCACAGCAAGAGCAACAGAAATAAAAAGAAAAAGGAGGTCTTGGCACTTACATTTACACACTGTCCAGACTGACACACACGAATTATAACCATAACACAGCACCAATAATAGCTGGTATTTAGGTAGCACCTTTTATCTGAGGATCTCAGAGCACTTTACAGACATTGAAAACCAATAATGGCCTCCCAACACTTAGGGCAGGGCTATACTTAAAAAGCTGCAGTGGCACAGCTGTAGTGCTTCACTGAAGATGGCACTACACCCACGGAAGAACTTCTCCTGTCAGCCTAGTTAATCCACCTCTGCAAGAGGCAGTGGCTAAGTTGACAGAAGAGGCCCTCCCATCACCACAGCACTATCTACACCAGATGTTAGGTCAGTATAACTCTTTCACTCAGGGGTGCGCATTTTTCACACCTAGAAGCAACATAGGTATACCAACGTAAGTTTGTAGTGTAGACCTGGCCTGAGTAAACTCTGCACCCACTCACACATGTGGGACCAGATGGGTGTATCAATAAAGAAGCTGCATTATCTTCTCTTACCACTAGAGCTGATGCATACTAGCACAGGTCACCGAGTGAGAGAAGCTGGCACTACTGCTTTCCTGCCAGTAGACAAAGCTGTCAACCCTCTCTGAGGAGTGGACATTGTCCAGGGTTCTCTGCTTGGTGTCCCTTTCTGGATCCCTTGCTTTGACCCTGTGACCTGGACCCCCGTCCCTGCTTTTCATTTGTTTTCCCTTGTGATCTGATGACGCCTGGGTTGTGGCTCTGACCTCACCTGAGGGGTCGGCCTTCCATTGCTTTGGTGAGCTCCCCTCTCTCCTCTCCCCCACATATCAGATAGTTATCAGATAGGCCACCCCTTTTTACTCTGGGGCTCTCTGCTCAGTGTTCAGCATTTCTGTCCCCACTCCTGGCCTTACCCCCTTTGTTTACTTTCTCCCCCTTAATTGTCCTCTGTATCTTTGTGGCCCCTTCCCTCTCCCCATGAGGGAAATGCCATTGTACTTTCAGGGTCCCCTACAGAGGTCAAGTAGGTTCACCCTTTTCACCAGTACTAAATTCACATCAGAAAAACAACAGCAGCTGCTTTCATGTCATGTCTAAGCCAGAGAACCAGACTGACCCTACACTAGTGTGAAATACAGACAAACCTTGGATGCACATATTGTATAGGGCCAAGCCTGGAGGTCCTCGCTCAGTTTATACGTGGATAGAATTCCCACAGAAGCAAGGAACGAGGCTGCCTTTGGAATTCTCTCTCCTTGGAGGAGTCTCAGACTACAAGTCTAGCAACGCTCGTGATACATTGCAAGATACGTGTATTCCATTTAACTGTTCATGAACAGTTTGTTGTGGTCCTGCTTTACACTTTAATCTCTGTATGAAAAAAAACCTACCGACGTAGGGTAACTGAATGGGGTAATCTGCAGTAATAAAAACAGAATTAAAATTATTATTATTATTAACATCCTGTTGTAAAGCAAATCAGAATGGGCTAAATCCTGAAGACCTCGCTCAGTTCTTATTCAATCCTTCCTTAGGCAAAACTTCCATGGGCTTCATTGGAAATTTTGCCTGAATAAGGAATGAATAAAACCTGCATAAGGAACTCAGCATCTGACTGACTGTGTATACACAATCATGCACAAATAACAAGATATTTGTCTAATGGTTAAATAAGAGAAAACCTAATTCAAATATAAGAAGGATTTGTAGACAATGAAAAAGAAATCCTCCAAAAGATGTAAACTCAAGGTTCAGATGAGCTCATTCGTCTAACGTCTGGGTTCTACAAGAACCTCTCCTGATTGGACAATAACTCCAGCCGGATTTATGAATCAAAGGATACTAAAACTTTGATTGGTTATTTCAAAGTTCCATAAGTTTATCCTCAGGTCGTCAGCTGACATGTAGGTTTCATAGTCACTGTTTACAGATATGGAGTTGATGTGATATGTGTGCGCATTGGCAAATACTCTTCGGGGAGTGGCCTCCACCATTAGATCCATGGGCCTTAGTACAGGGACCTGGCAACAGAAGGAACAAAAGCAAGGCGTTAGGAGAACAAAATAGTTTCAGCATTAAAAGCGATCTCATTGCAACTTCCAGATCAGTACACTCAGCTAATATTCAAAAAATCTCACCTACAGCTGAGTTAATCCAGGGCAACGTACATTTTATGGGGAGACCGGATTGTTCAGTGACATGAATTAGTTTTTGCCTCTAGGCTGATTTTTGCCTCTAGAAATGAATCTGATCTAGATCAGGGCTGTCTGATAGTTCCCATCTGATGATTGTTTGGTGGTCTCAGTCCAGTTCTTAGTGGACAATTGTGTGCATCACATAAACCACCAATTCAACAGGCACTAACTGGCACTCTTGTGTTATCTTTAGTCCCCATGGATTTAATCCTGCCCTTTTCACGAACACAAATTCATTTAAGCCCCTCGTCCCTCACAATTTTATACATTAATATATGCAATAGAAAGACTGAACAGTAGGAAAAACAGATGTAGAAATCCCTTATATTTGGAGGCAAGGTATTGTTAGGTTTGGGCAGAGCACTGAAAGTCAGGTACCCTTGAGTTCTAATCCCCACTCTGGCAATGATTCCCTCTTTGGCCTTAGTCAAGTTATTTAACCTTTCTGCCTCAGTTTCCCCATTTGAAAAATTGAGATTTAATACTTACTAATTAACAGGGTCATTGTGATGATTAATTAATGTTTTGAACACCAAAGGTCTAGCATAACTGCTACTTTTTTTTTTTTTTTTATTAAAGAAAATTGTATCTACGTACAGTACTCGGAACTGCACATTAAGGCCCCAATCCTGCTATCAAATCCACATGGATGGACTCCTGCCCTGCAGTTCTGTGCTGGCACAGGGGCCCATCTGTATAGACGTGTTTGCAGGCTCAGAGCTCCCAATATTAACATTTTCTTCCAAACTACTGCTAGATTGCTGCTAAAGCCAAGCACTTATTCTTATTGCAAAATGCAAATACACAGAAAGGCAAAAAATAAAGAAAGTCACTGTAGATATTTTTGTTATTGGTTGACAAAACCTTCCCTTCCTCCAATCAGCAATTCCTTTATTCTTTGTTATTAAAATTTAATATTTTTAATATTTTTTATTAAAGGAAACCCATGTCAGCATAGATTCCTGCCCCTCTCCCCACTCTATGGTAAAATAATGGAACTGGGAGATGGGAAGAGAGAGGAAAATAGAAAAAACATTGGAGCAGATGGGGAAAAAACTAACTGATCTACTTTTCCTTATATGTTTATTAACCATAACCCACGTAAGCCATCAATGGATGAATAGATACAGTCAAAAACTGTGTACGCAAAGAAGTACATAAGTAATATATTTAGACATAACACTCTTAAGGCAACTTAATACAATAGAAAGGTGTCAGTCTATGCTTCCTTTTGCCAATAACCCATTCCCTCAAGCTACTTCATTACTGTGTGTATTATCTGTATGCTGCCCAAAGAGATTTCCCATGGCTGCTGAGGTGGGGATAGGGGTATGACAGCCAGGATCAAGTGACACTAGAACATAGGAACTGCCAGCTCAGAGCCTGAGCTTAATGTGATGAGCCTGCTTTCTAATTCAGCCTGACATATTCAATGATGCATCATTTGCTGTTGAAGGACTTTGCTCAGCCATCTGGGGACATAGTCTAGCATTTTGCCCAGAGACTGCAGGAAGCAGGCTGTCATTCAGACTGTCAGAAACATGATGGTTTGCAAAGGTACAGAGTTCAACTGTTACACCAGACTTCTCTGGAAACAAAAGTAAATAAATAAATAAAAGGCTTTGGCATAAGATTTCACTCAACACAACACTGATATGCAGTACAGCCACGTCTTGACTGTCATGCCACCCGCCCAAGCCACACACGTGTTCCTATCCCCAAGCCTGCAGTAATCACTGCAATACCAGCGTTGGTAGGTATAGGTCTATTTTATATCGCAGCTTTTTGCAAAGAAATCAGTTTTCTTGCACCCCGAGAGTGAAGTTAACAGTATCCTCAGCTAATGAACATCTCAGTTTTCTAGTACAGAGCCAAATTCAGTTTTTACTCAGGGTATGTCTACACTAAAAAAAAACCCGTAAGTCGACCTATATTACAGCCACTGCAGTACTTACTGTGGTGGTGCACGTCCACACTACCCTCCTTGGGTTGGTGATGCGTGTCCTCATCAGGAGCGCTTCCACTGACCTAAGAGGGGCAGTGTGGGGAGCTGAGAGCCTGTTCTCTCAGCTCTGCTGGTAGCTCCCTGCTGGGAGCCTGGCTGCCTCACAGGCTCCTGGGAAGCTGCTCCCCACCCCTCAGCTCCCCATTCCCCAGTGGGAGCGGGGGCGGGGGGGAGGGAGACCCGCCCAGGGCTTCTCGCCTCCCTATTTCCTGCTGGGAGTGGGGGGAAAGCAGCCTGGGGCTTCTTGACACTGGGGAGCGGGTTCCAGCCATCTGGGCTCCTTGCCCTGGCTCCCAGTTGGGAGTGGAGTCCAGCCACCCTGGCTCCCAGCCAGGAGCAGGGTCCAGCCACCCGGGCTCCTTGCCCCGGCTCCCAGCCAGAAGTCCAGCTGCACAGCTCTCCAGGGGCACAGGGGGCAGCTGGGCTCTAGCTACCTGGCTTTCTTGTCAATTTCACGTCTCTGCTGGAGCCGTGAAATTAACAAGAGCGCTAACAACTGATGCAAGTAATAGTGTCTACACAGACACTGCATCGCCTCAACTACACCAACATAAGCCCTACGCCTCTCGTGGAGGTGGAGATATGTCGTCAGTGTGGTAGGGCACTTACATCTTCAGGAGTAAGGTTGTAGTGTAGACACTGACATAATTAGGTCAACGTAAGCTGCTTCATGTCGACCTATGTAGTGTAGACCTTCAGCAGGCTGTTGTCAAGGTCTTGGTGTACCGTAGTGACTATTACATTTTGTGTAAGGGATACAAGATCTGACAGACAGGATGAAGGCAGTTTTTTCAGCTGTTACAACTGCAAGAATCTGCATCTGAACAGGCAAAGGTGTAACTGCCCATGCACATGCCATTCGAACACACAGTTACTTGGCTTGTAGGTGCAATTGTAGGCTTCTGCTTGAGGTGAGCCAGCACTGGAACCTTGAATTTGATCCTCTTCCAAATCTGGTGTAGGATTTGGCTCCCTGAACTCGAGCCCACCCATAAGGTTTTGGTTTGCAGAAAGAGCTAAACCCCATTCAGGATGTTGATGGAGAACAGCTGGCAAGCTTCGCGAGCTGAATGATCTGAAACTGAACCTAACCCTGATTCGATCTCAAATCTACTTCCCAGCCTGGTCCTAATCTGGAGCTGGATCCAAACACGGTCTCCCTGGCCATGTCTAGTTTCTGGAGGCAAAGATGGTACATGTGAATATTTCAGGGTGCTTAGTTGTGTCTGCCATTGAAAATCTCACCCATAGTTTTTGGGCTCACTGAGCCAGGGCTTTAGCTGGCATAGGGGAGTTCCCAGTGGACAATGAGGCTGCATAGCTTCCGTCCCCACAGCTACTGGCATAGGTAGTATGTCAACTGTGGGAGGGAAGTGGCTGGAGTTTATTGCACTCCTGCTATCCCCAAATGGAATATGGGCCATATGGGACTATTGCCAGCTGGCACATGTTATAATGGCCCCCAGGCTATTCTACCCTGGGATGATGCAGAGAATCAAGGAATTGTAACTGGTTGTTGGTTCTCAACCTCTCCTTTTATAGTCTCCTGGGCTACTCTAGGTTACTACATTGGGGGAAGGGAGCCACCCTTTGCATACCGCTCCTTTAGGCGCAGACACAGCTGAAGTGCTATTCTGCTCTCCTTGGGGTTCCCACAACCCGAGAATGGAGCTACCAGATCTACGCTCTCCTCCCTCCTCTGCAATGCAGCACGCAAGCAAAGGAAGTGGTGTTCTTGGGGTACCAGAAGCAGCAGTGGGAGGTGATGGCTATACTGCTTCTTCATAGCAACAGAGCTGATTCAAGTACTTCAGCTAAAAATATCACACAGGGCATGGATGTGGGAATGGACTTTCAATTTAGAATCAAATCCACATTTTCTTCTTAATACACTGTCCTTAAGGGCCACTGGTTTGACATCAGTGCTCTAGATGGTGGTACTTAGAAGGCAGTGAGAGAGAGAGCCTCCTCAGAAGAGCAACACAAGCATTCATTATAGCTTATGAACATTTAAATATTTTGCACAAATGACAAAGAAAAGAAATGTGTGCAAGTGTGCATGTATCAACAGCAAACTGTCCTATCTTTCTTCTCAATTGGAATGCTCAGAATGTCAGCACTGCAACCCCTAGACTTGGAATTTGCATCCGAAGACATTTTGCACAATGAAATGGTGAATTTTCTCTTTCCATCATCATTTGTGTTCAAATATTTATTTGAAAATAAAGTCTGTAAGCCCTTTGTTATCAATGGAGATAAAGCAAAGAAAAGGGATTCTTGGATTTTTCAAAAGTGGAAGTGGGCTGTTTGTTTTAGCGAGGAAGCAGGTGCAGAATCGAAGTCATTTGATTTGGGGAGTCCTAGGAAAAATAATAGCAAACCACTAACCAAAGAATCACAGATGGAAAAGATCTTCTGACTAGTCCACCCCAGGGCTGATGCAGGTTTGTTCTCAGCTATATATTTTCTAATACGCTGTCTAGTCAAGGTTTCAAAGGTTTCAAGCAATACAGCTTCCAACAGTCCCCTTGGGAGACTACTCTACAGTCTAACAGACCTCCTCATTACAATTCTGCTTAACATACAACAAATGGAGAGAAATGATGGTCTAACTTAACAACACTGCAAACTACTCTGCATTCTACAAAGGTCTGCTACGCTGAATCACACATTGAAAAAGAGCATCAGAGTTACCAGAAATTAATGCATGAGGCAATGAATTTGCTCAGAATTGCAGCACTTAGCAAGTGTTAAATGAAACTCGCTAATAAAATGACAGGTCACTTGGTAGCAATTAAAACTTTTGTTTTTTTAAGCATACAGCCCTCCTGTTGGGTGGTTTAAGAAGAGCCTAACTCCTACTAGTATTGTCATGACAATCTTGAACAATATAGAAAACTCCTAAATGCATTCCTTATTCAATTACTGAACTAACCCGAAGGGCAATATCTGGTATTATATATACCCATTATTAAAGGGTAATTCAGTGTAACAAACCGAATCAAGTACATACAAAGGCTGTCACATAAAATAAACCAGTAACAAATTAAATTACTTTCTGTTTTTAGAAGGGAGAATGCCAGTCCTTTTTCATTTAAAAAAAATATGTCTTAATTTTCCTTTTGGATTTTAGAGAAAGGACCCCCCAGCACACGGAGCTGATCAGACTCATTTGATACCCGCACCACATTCAATCTTTTTCTCCTTGTCTAAAGAAGGCTTCTCCTTTCCTGAGTTAATGAAGCACTAATCCTCTCTTGAGCTGTAAAATTCGTTTTCTCCATGGTTCAGTGGCGGATGTGGTTCAAAAAGCAAGGGAGACAGCCTGCCTTGGCCCCTTCTCACACATCAGAATTGCATTTCTTTCTTCCAGATTCAGTCTACTATCAAAAAGATCACAGCGGAGTTAATCCGATCAGTGTAATTGTCATTGTTTTGTTAGTTCCTTCCTTCGTTCTCATCAGGTTTCTCCTGTTTTGCGTAGGTGGTATAATGGTGTGCACATTCTACTCCACTCTTGGAGAAAGGCATCGTTTTCCCTATATTTTGTGAGGGTGGAGATAGCGCGACTGGAATCGCTTCCATGAGTAACTTTGTATCTCTCACCCTCCTCCCCTGCAGCGTTGCCAAATTTTAAGTCAATAATTGGTCATCATCTTAAATCTCCAGTTTCAGGAATCACATGAATACATGAAAGTTCAAAAACCAAAATGCCTACATGTTGGCATGAAATATCTCAGAATTCTTAAGTCAATCACATGATCAGAGAACAGGTGTGGTTGACAATACTGTGACAAAGGCCCAGGAGGAGAGGAACCAAACATTTATCCATGGAAGAAACTTAAAATGCTGCAGGATTTCTTTTTCAGGAGTAAATATCTCTCTTTCTGTAACTTCCATAACAGAATTCTTTATCTTAACCATAAAAATGAGCACATATCCAAATTATGTGGAACACAGAGATTTTGGGGTTAGAATGAATAAGGGTGTGAACTCTGCACTGGCACAAAAAGAGTTCTGGGACCCTGAAAGAGCTAGTAACCCCACTGACTGCACCTGGGAAGGGGGTGGCCAGGTGAAGGGGTTGGACTCAAAAAGAGGAGAGAGCAGCTCAGTGGAGAGGAAGAGACCTGTGGGGTGCTGAGTGATGACAGCCTGCCTGAAACCCTGGGAAGGTAAAGAACTGTGGGTTGTAAGTGCTTTGGAGGATAGGATTAAGATTCAAAATGATCAAGATAAACTAGAGAAATGGTCTGAAGTAAATAGGATGAAATTCAATAAGGACAAATGCAAAGTACTCCACTTGGGAAGGAACAATCAGTTGCACACATACAAAATGGGAAATGACTGCCTAGGAAGGAGTACTGCGGAAAGGGATCTGGGGGTCATAGTCTACTAAATGAGAGTCAACAGTGTAACACTGTTGCAAAAAAACCAAACATCATGCTGGGATGTTTTAGCAGGAGTGTTGTAAGCAAGACACAAGAAGTAATTCTTCCGCTCTACTCTGCTCTGGTTAGTCCTCAGCTGGAGTATTGTGTCCAGTTCTGGGCGCCACTTTTCAGGAAAGATGTGGAAAAATTGGAGAAAGTCCAGAGAAGAGCAACAAAAATGATTAAAGCTCTAGAAAACATGACCTATGAGGGAAGATTGAAAAAATTGGATTTGTTTAATCTGGAAAAGAGAAGACTGAGAGGGGACATGATAACAGTTTTCAAGTACATAAAAGGTTGTTAGAAGGAGGAGGGGAAAAATTGTTCTCGTTAACCTCTGAGGATAGGATAAGAAGCCATGGGCTTAAATTGCAGCAAGGGAGGTTTAGGTTGGACATTAGGAAAAACTTCTGAACTGTCAGGGTGGTTAAGAACTGGAATAATTGCCTAGTGAGGCTGTGGAATCTCTATCACTGGAGATTTTTAAGAGCAGGTTAGACAAACACCTGTCAAGGATGGTCTAGATAATACTCAGTCCTGCCATGAGTGCAGGGGACTGGACTAGATGACCTCTTGAGGTCCCTTCCAGTTCTACGATTCTATGATTCCCCATGCCTTGCTCTATCTCCCCATAAAGTAATTTCAGTACCCACTAGCCAGGGTAGTTTGCCTTGTTTCTTAAATGCATTTGGTGCTGGGCAACACTTTTCTTTAATTGGAAAGTTCTATGTGAACATAGTGATGCTCATGGGCTCAGATCTGCCTCTGAAATGGAAATCAATTATTTAGAATCTTTAAAACAATGAGGAGGAGCACTAGTTCCCTTATGGGAGCAAATCCAAAATGGCAACGGTGGGCTGGTGGCTTGCCTCTGGCCAATCCATTTTAACGCTATGTGGGTGTTTGAAAAATTCAGTGGTTTGCAAAAGGCCTTCCAGTCATTGTGGCAAATTTACAAAACTGCAGGAGACCTAAAAACTGCCTGGCTCATGTGCTTTGTGTAAGCAATCTGGTGTCATGAACAATGAATTGCATGGCCCATCCCATGTATTTTAAGTGAACAAACACTTGGGCCTTATTGTAGAAAAATACGAGTCAGAGGGTGGAAAAGGGTGGGATATTTCCCAGGGAATGCCTTTCTGCTAAATGATGAACTAGCAATCGGCTGAGCCCTCAAGGGTTAACACATTGTTAATATAGCCTCACACTCTACAAAGCAGCATGAATGAATGGAGGGAGGGGAGACAGCATGGCAGACAGAGACACACACTGTGTGTGAGAGAGAGACACGTGCATTGCCCCTTTAAGTACACTGCCTTTTTAAACAGCTCAGCAAGTTGAGACAGCAGCTCCTGCCAGCAAGCTCCCTCCATCCTGAGCCCTGTTGTGTGTCCCCCCTCCCGCTCTATGGAAATGGGGTAAGCGGGGGGCAGGAGCAGGGGGACACCCTGACATTAGCCCCCCTCTTCCCCCTCCCCTGCACAGCAAGCAAGAGGCTCCGGAGAGGAGCTCTAAGGCAGAGGGCAGGAGCAGCACATGGCAGTGTGGGGAGGGACAGCTGAACTGCCGGCAATTGATAGCCTGCTGGGCAGCTGCCGCACAGGGAACTTAGGGGAACGGGGAGCTGATAGAGGGGCTGCCGGTCTACCCTGGTTCCAAGCCCCCACCAGCTAGCTCCAAGGGCTGCTCTTCCTCCAAGCAATGGACAAAGCAGGCGGCTGCCAAACGACATTATAAGGGAGCATTGCGCAACTTTAAACGAGCATGTTCCCTAATTGATCAGCAACGAAACAATGCTAACCGGGATGACTTTAAGTGAGGAGTTACTGTATAAAGGAATAAATCACACTGCAAGAGAAATCACAAAGGAAATTGCACCATTACATAAATATATATATAACTAAATAAAAGAGCGGATCTATCACATTTGTGAGAAGTGAAATGGTTTGATATTTTACTTCCATTCTTTTGCTATTTTCTATGGAATGAAAGACAGCCCTTGCTGACAAAGAAGCCATTGCCTCCCTGGAAACAGTCATGAATGTGTGACAGTTTCTGATTGGCTTCAGGCTGTAGTCTCAAGAGAAGACAGGGTGGTCTAGTACTTAGGACACTGAACTGGGAGTCAGGACACCTGCATTCTAGTCCCAGCTCTGTCACTGTCCTGCTGTGTGACCATGGGCAAGTCACTTCACCTCTCTGTGCTTCCGTTTCCCTTCCTACCCATTGGTTGTACATTTAGACTAGAATATAAGCTTACTATGCATTTGTACGGTGTGTAGCACAATGGGGTCCCAATCGTGGTTGGGATTTCTAAGTGCAGCGGTAATACAAATAACACTCATCCACTGGAACATGCGACTCTTCTGCTTTTTACTAAATTCACAAATCTTCATGAAAAATGTGACTGTTCCTTGGTGAAGTTTGCTGAACCGGTATAAATTATGGGGTATGCTGATCACATTGGTAGACGAGTCATTTTAAAATCTTTCCCAGACATGAAGACAAGCTCTGTGTGGCTCGAAAACTTGTCTCTCTCACCAACCAAAGTTGGTCTCATAAAAGCTATTTACTCACCCACCTTGTCTCTCTGATTTTAAAAGTGACAGACTTCTAAATATTCGGGTTATTTATTTATGTTGGCAGAAGGTAAGGTTCTGCTCTCAGTGATATCAGCGTCAACCTAGAGTAACTTCATGGAAAATCTTGTAATGCAATGGGGTAACTGGATTTACATCAATAACTGAGCAGAATCTGGTTCACCATGGTAGCCATTTAAAAAAATTAATACACAATGTAGCCACTTCATTTAGGTAGCCATCTGGCCAACGGCTACCAAACCTCCTTATCTGAGCTGAGGTAATACACTTAAAACAGGTAATAACTACAAGGAAATAATGCAGCATCTCTGACAGCACTGAGTAATAACAGTAATGTTCACTTCTTAGCGACATCTACTGCAGTCAACTTTGTATGTATAATAGTGCTTACCTGTGAAGTAATCTATGATACTGAAAATGAGTCAGATATCTGAAACCATTATTTTGTTTAATAATTACATTGGATTAACTTGGATATGTGAAGGCAGCTCCCACTCAGCCAGTATTTGCTGCTAGTCACCATGTGAAAATCAAAAGTAAGCCTATGAATTTTAGTGGGTTTACTCCAGAATTACACCTGTGTTACCAAGAGCAGAATTTAGCCCATGACTGCAACAGGAACCTAGCCTGCAAGTGAGGGCAAAATCTGGCCCCGTGAAATTAGCAACACTGAAGTTCCCTTTTGTAATGCACGCTAAACCTAACCTTTTATTTACAACAAAAAAAAAAATCTAGTCAGATGGCAGCACTAGTTCTTTGGAGCCAAACCCTGAGAGGTGCTGACCATACTCCATCAACGGCGCACCTCTATGCATTTGGTCCTTTTTATTTTGTAATTCCAAAAGGCACATTCTGTGCTGTCAGCAGCAGAAATAACGGGCCGAAGCAGCCTGGGGATTCATATCTTGCAGACAGAATACGCATCAAAGACTATTTTCATGGCAGACTTACAATTTCACGCTCTCTAAGACTTTGTCTTATTGAGCCTTTCTCGTGAAGTGAGAAAAGACACCTTTCCGTGTGAAGATAAACTTGCTATCTAATTACCAGTCCATGTTGCCTATAATTCTGCCGGTTTCATCTGTTTTCCCTAGACATTTCCATCCCCTCTAAACATTACATTTACACTAATGCTATTTCTTCTGGCATTTATTACTTTGGATTTTTTCATGTAATCAAACGCAAGGACAGAGACGTCCTAACACATCAAATATTCTTAGGTTCGTCAGGGAGCAGAGATCCTGCACTGAATTAAAGTATGCTGGGCTGTCCCAGGAGGACATGGGTCACGCTATGGGAGGAGTGAGATGTTCAGCAGGCTTAGGAATTCTGCTAAGGGAACAGCTACAGTGAAACTCACTCATACAGGCCACTGCAAACTCCATGAACTGAAGGTGGCCTTACTGGGCCCATTCTTTTGAGGTGTGGTGCTTTAGCAAGAAATTGATGGGACTGAGAACTGAGGGCCCAGTCCTCTGAGGAGCTGGATGCTGGAGCGGAGGCTGCTCAGCCCCTGGCAGAATCAGGAGCGGAGTATGGAGTGCAAAACTGTACACAGCAACCTGAGAATGCACAAAAAGGACAAAAATCTCTTCTCTGGAGAGATGGCAAACCAAAGGCCTGAATGGGTGCCAAGCAGTGAGCAGACCAGAACAAGGCAGTGAGCAAAACATCCAGGGCCAGTTTCCAACATTTTTGATGTCACATTGTCTCCCAATGGAGCATGGGTGGGCTCTCATCATTAAATAGAAGAGAAAAATCCCTCTGCCAACATACAAAATGGGTAAAACAAAAACAAAAAAAGAAATAGGAGAAAGAGGGTGAAGCCAGGATATCAGTACCTGCCTCTCAATTTACAACATGCTATCAAATACTCAGACATAAGGTAACAATTTCCTAATATTTAATCTTTCCTATTATGTTTAAAATAAAGGAGCCAGGAAATCTAAATGTGCATTCCCGGCTCTGTGACTGACTCACTCTGTGCTGTTGGCCAAGTCAATGCATCTCTCTGCCTCAGTTTCCCCATCTATAAAATGGGGATAATGATTCCTACCCGCCTCACCTGGGTGCTAGGTGAATTAAATTTACTTCATGCTCTGAAGATGCATTATTCTTCCGCTTATGGATAGGGGCTGGAAGAAATTCAGATTTAGATAAATTTTAATAGAACTTGTTCTCATTTCAAACTGGCCACCTGAACCTGGATGATAGACGAGAGTCTTTTGATATGCTCTTTACTCTCTATCAGACAGTAGCCACAGTAGCGGTGCACACAATAAAGATGGTAAAGCCGATGCCGCCGAGCAGAAGAGGGAGTATGTTTGCTTTAATGAATGTGCTTAGCGCTTCTTGACAGACCTGCCAGCAGGAGTCCTGTTGAGCTTTTCAATTACCATTTCACTATAGAGAAGACTCCTGGCACACCAAATCGCTCCGGCACCAGCACGCAGGCAGGTATTCAGAGCACACCCACAGCTAATGGAATCAGAAGAAAAAATAAAGCAATATTTCATTGTTTGCTAAGATCCAGCCTCCTGCGATACAGCCTAATGCTCCATCGCAGCAACAGTATAATATGCTGTTGGTGGTGGGGAGGAGGATGGGTGTGCGGTAGAAAGGCTAGGTAGGCAGATTGGCACACTGCTCGCATGCCCTGTGCAGGCTCCAAAAGCTCCCACTCTTGCTTTTAGTCTGGGTTCTCTGGGGTGCTCTCTGAACAGAGTGGAAAGGATTATTTTCTTTACGCCATTGCTGTGTTACACCTACATAGAAACATAAACCCCAACAGGGAACAGCACTGGTACCGTGCTTGGAAAAATGTGTCTCACACAGAATGAAGCTACTATCCCCTCTCCCATTGGGCAAGGTACCACCAACACCACTATCCTGATGGCTCCACCTGAGTGAATGCTTCTAGTGAGTGAGGTTTAATGCAGTTAGCAGAGTGCCAGCCATGCTCTGGACAGGACCTTTACCACTGAGCATCCTTCATACCCTGAGGTTATTTTCTGTAGCTCTAAACTTCCACGCCAGCCCCAGACCTAGACTGCTGGTGCTCTCAGGCAGGTGCACAATGGTTGGGCGAGAGAACCCTTTCCACACTGCACACACCTGCTGGAGGCAGCCAGCATCATGCTGGTGTTTGTGCTCTCCGGGGGCGATCCTGCATTATGGAAGCCAATGGGAGCATTGCCATTGATTTCCATGAATGAAGGATCAGGGCCTCTGAGCATAAGGGGGCAGCCAGACTGGTGCAGTTAAAGGTGCCCAATACGTCAAACAGAGGAGGAATGGGCAGTTAGGGCACGCTCCTGGCACCGCTCCCTTGTGCCTCCCTTCCTCTCTCCAGCACTGGGGGAGCTCATGCTACTCCACATTAAAGTGTGTCATAGTTACCATCTGTCTTCCCCAGGCAGAATGCCTTAAGCAATTACTGCTTGGGCACTACCCTTCCCTTCCCCCCTACAGTGCTCCAAGGCCTCTCAAATGCCAGCCGAGCCCCTGAGGTGCCTTGAAGAGAAGCTTTCACTAAGAGCTGCTCACCCTCACGAATTTTCAAAGGTTTCTTCCCCTTTGGTTCACTGTTCTTTGACCGTCATGTTTCCTTTCCCTTTGTTGTTGCTGCTGCTGCTTTGACTTCATGCACTATCGAAGTCTTATTTACATCCGCTGGATATTTCTACTCTCAGCATCTGCCTTCTTCCCACATATAGGGTAAAACCCCCCTCATGTTATTTACACAAGCAGTCTCCCTGAAGACAGTTAGCAGGATTTGGCCCATAAACACTGCTCTTAATCAATGTCACCCCACATACACTTTTTCTGCTCAATGCGTTCCCCCCTGTGCCTAAAGAATTCTCCTGCTCAATGGTCTGTTCCACTTGGACACTGTCCCTATTTCCCCACATCTCCTGTTTTGTCCCTGGCGACACTGCATCACGCAGGCCTGAAGTTCTCACAGCCTTAACTGGAGCTGGCCAGAAAGTAAAAAACATCCTGATTCATGAATAAAAGGATCAAGCTTGGTTTGCTGTCATTCATGGGGTCATGTGATTTTTGGCAACTACCAGGTATTTGTGAAACTGTTTGCGAATGCCAAAAACGTCGTGAATCTTAGTGTGGGAACATTCATTCATTCCAAAATTCCTACCAAAAAGTACCATATTAGTTTTTCCCTGGTTTAAAAAAAAGTCAGTCACCCAATCAGAGAACAGCAGCAGTACCATGTGACTTAAGGGACCAATCACACAATAAAGACAAACAACTCACAGGCCAAAATGTATTTGTCACAACTACTCAGAAAATACTTATGAATAATAATAATAAAAAAAAATCACACTCATGGCGATCAGGATCAGTTTGCAAACTACCCTACCTAACAGGTTACATTCATAGCAAGTATTATTAAAACAAAACAAAAATATTTCAAACCATTCAGGATTTCTCATTTCCTGTGCACCCTAGCATAATTTTTTTTTAGCTCCGAGTTCTTCTTTAATTATTATAGTTATAGATTATTTTTACTGTATGTTTCTTCAAGTTATGAAATGTGAGAAGTTTACAGCTACCTGGGCTAGAAAATAGAGCATTTTTATTATTTGAGGGTAAAGATCTGGAATTCTCAATCTCAGCTTTATGGACTGCTTAGTATTTCATTCCCCTAAAGGGCATGATTCTTTCAAATGATCTCGCTCATATATTTTCCCATCCCAGAAGAGCCAATGTCATTTTAAACGCATCCACCAGATTTATAGTGTTTCTCTCTTCTGATAATCAGGGAGAATTATGCAAAGGCACAGTTGTGTTATCAAACACAAATTCACAGCAATCTAATTCCATTTGATAATTCTCCCTGGCACATTGTTTTTACAGTATGCCTAGACATAGATACCGACAGTGTAATTGCTGTGGAAAAACAGATGAAGAGGAAAAAATTCTGGAAGGTCAATTGTGGTCATCAGTGCTTCAAGCCGAATTTACAAATATTAAAATGGATGGATAATGAGTTTGCATTGGAGAAGAAAGAATCCAGCTCATGACCTGGGCAAACGAGGGGGGAGGAGGGAAGGGGGCGAGCCAAAAGCAAAATAACCTCCTTTTTTCTTTTCAGCAACCTGAAGAGTCAAACGGCCAGAGATCTAACTAACCCCTACATGCTGCTTCTATGGGTCTACTCTTGGTTCAATAACGGATTAAGACTGGAAGGAAGATATTACCATTTTTATTTTACAAAATTAATTCAGCTGCTAAAAAACACACAAAACAACCAGAACCACTCAACTCTCAAACTACACGTATGGATTGTGGTGTCCTGGTCGAATTCTCAAACATCTTCTACCTGCTGATACCTGAATCCCACCCTTGTGGCTTCAATGATAAATAACACTCTTTATTCCTGAGGTAACAGCTAAACAAACAAGCAGCTAAGAATCAGTGATACTGGGGAATGCCACCACGCCTCCTTTCCTCCAGCCACATCTCTTTGCAAAGTGGCTGTGCCACACCAGAAAATCTGGCCCTGACTTTTTTTTCCCTTTATAAACTAACAGTATTTAATGAGCAACAAAAAGTAAGTAAACCCTAAAGAGTGCACTCCATAAGACAAAAGCACAATCCAGATGGTTGGCAGTGGGTTAATAGCAGAATAATGGACTGTCCTCCTTGAGACTGTATGTGTCAGTGCGAGTCTGATACTGTCCCACTAGGGCAGAGGTGGGCAAACTACGGCCCACATCCAGCCTGCGGGACTCTCCTGCCCGGCCCCTGAGCTCCTGGCCCAGGAGGCTGGCCCCCGGTCCCTCCCCCGCAGCCTCAGCTCGCCGTGCCGCCGGCACAATGCTCTGGGTGGTGGGGCTCTTGCAGAGCCAGGCCTGACACGGTGCTCTGTGCTGTGCGGTGGCGTGGCTGTTTGTCCTGGTGCTCTGGGTGGCGGCGGCTGTAGTGTCGCCAGCCACTGGTGCTCCAGGCAGCGCGGTAAGGGGGCGGGGGGGTTGGATAGAGGGCAGGGGCATTCGGGGTGGTGGTCAGGGGGCGGGGCGGTCGATAGGGGGCAGGGTGGTCAGAGGGCAGGGAACAGGGGGGTTGAATGGGGGCAGGGGTCCCGGGGGAGCAGTCAGGAAGGAGAGGGGGGTTAGATGGGGCGGGGAGGGCAGTCAGGGCAGGGGTTCCGGGGGTGGTCAGGGGACAGGGAGAGGTGGATGGGACAGGGGTCCTGGGGGGGGCGCCATCAGGGAAATAGGGGGGTTGGATGGGGCAGGAGTCCCGGGGGGGCATCAGGGGGCGAGAAGCGGGGGGGGGGAGGGGGTTGGATAGGGGGCAGGGGCCAGGCCATGCCTGGCTGTTTGGGGAGGCACAGCTTCCCCTAACTGGCCCTCCATACAATTTCAGAAACCCAATGTGGCCCTCAGGCCAAAAAGTTTGCCTGCCCCTGCACTAGGCCTAAAGAAATGAGACCACCTAAGATTGCATTTTGAGCTCAGCTGAGCATGCAAATACTGCACACTCAACAGTTTTAGAGCAATGTAGGTAACCAGCGCAAATGGGGAAATCTTTTTTTCAATTATTTTTGTTGCAGTGGTTTGACAATGATCTGATCATTTGAAATTGATTAGTTCTGCCACATGCATTTTATAGCACTTCATTATTTTTAAAAAGCCAAACGGTTCAAATTACCCTGTTTGTCATTTAAATGATAATGTTTTTGAGACTGTAAAAAAATACAAATCTCTATGCTGTGGAATAAATACTCTGACACCAGAGACAAAGCCCCAGTGCTGGCAGCATAACAATTTTTATCCACAGCATCATTTTTTCCTCTCTCCACATTAAACTGCAGATGCTTGAAGTTGCATACAGAGCTGTGCATGGTATGAGGAATAAAGTACAAAATTCTCCATGAAACTGTCCCCAGAAGCCAAGGAATTTGCATGCTTTTGCAAGAAGGAAGTGTTATTATATATGAGATTTTACGATAGATTTTGTTGAGGTTAAAAGAATGAAATGATAGGTCTTATTCAGAGATGGCTTCATAACAACAACAAAACGCCAGGGGAGTAAATGCATGTGCTGACCACAGCCATGTAGCAACTTTGACTTTGAGATTAACTAATCGTAAAGGGTCTATTTTCCCATCAATGTGGGTGGATATACGGGCGCAATATATATAAAATAGACTTTCATTCAGCCCTGGAGACTGAACTCTGTTTTCCACAGAAGAGGGAAAACATAGATAAATGCAGTTCTTGTGTTCTCTGAACCACAACCCAAAGTGGAGGGATCCCCTCAAAGGATGCAGTGGGAGTTCCACCGATATTCAGACCCTGTTCTCTCTTCTGAGATTGCTAGCAAGCATGCAGACTGTGATGGAGTTTTGCATTGCAGAAACTTGGCCTTTAGGGACTGCACCAAGACCACCCAACTAAGATCACATGCTACAGATCACTAACTGCCATCAGATAGAAATTAAGTTCACTCATTATTATACTGGAGTAGACTACAGAGACCTCAAGCAACAGGCTCCTTATCAAATTAATATCCCCTGACCAGCCAGCTGTTAAGAGCCCAGCCACTGTTAAAACATACTGAGCCAAATTCAAAGGCAGAGGTACAAAAATATATGTGTAGGTTGCTTACAAGGATGTAAATCCAACTTGGGATCCAAGGTGTAGAACATGCAAGATGAGCCAGGTTTAAGCCTTGGGCACAGTGAGACTGGGGGAAGAGGAAAGAATCTGTATAGGGCAGGGAGCAGTTACAACCACATGTGACAGGCATGTGAGGAAAAAAGTTTAAACAACTGCTCACACAAAGGAGACTGCAATGCCGTCTGGAATGCCCAGGTGGGATTCTCAGGGACAAATTCACTCCTGGTGTAACTCCACTAAATAAATGGAATTGCATCTTTGGACCTCCCTAGGCCACCAGGGGTGGAGAGCGCTTGCAGAGGCACTGGAGGCAGTTATGAGCAACAGCAATCCCTCGGCTCAGTTGAGTGCAACACCAAAGATTCTCCTAAGGGAATCCCATCTAATCCTCAGCCAGAATCATGGTGGCCTGGATGAGGGGACTTGAGTGAAGAATGCAGTATACATACATAGACAGACAGAGGATGAGAGGCTGAGGTGCTCTGCTAAGGAGAGAATGAGAAGAAATGGCTCTGGCTGCGCAGGAATGCCCTAACAAAGGTACAATACATTGAAAAGAGGCTTTTCTTCAAGTGAAGATGCAAGTGAAACAGAAATGTGCAAGTCACCTCCCCTGCTGGCAGGGGAATATCCATCTCACTGTGACGGAGCAGTCAATAGTCCAGTTTTATTTTAAATCTATTTCTTGTTCACCCATCTCTCTAGATTAGCCTGTATTCTCATTGTTTTAATCGAACAGACTTTTGATTTCTTCCATGGGCCCCAGAGGATTTCACTAGCAAAAGGGAACATTTCTGACATATTTTAAATATAGGAAAGGAGATCACATTCCTTCTAGAATAGGAAAACCAAACTGCAGCATCAAGCAGAATGAAACCAAAAGGTTCCATACACTCTTTGTACAGCTGGTTTGTTAGAGAGGCGTCCTGCTCTGGAGAATAACATTGTGAGTATGGATATAATAAAATAAGAATCATCTTAATTTACCCATGCTATGCTAGCTTTCAGTAGCACCATGCTGTGCACTCTTTTTGAGGCAGAACCTGGGAATGAGAGATCTGGTCCAGAGAAAATAAGAACCAACCATGGCCCATCATTTGTAAGGACACTTAATAGGTGTAATAAAAGAATACCCCTCAGAAGGAATGCTGCAACCAGCAAGTCCTTTTGTTTGACGCAATGATGCCTTTGCTGTCACTGCTCTTAGATTAGCTGTTCACATACAGTTTGGACGGTTAGTAAATGGCAGGGAAATAAATGACTCAAATTATGAGAACAGATGACTCAAAATTATACCAATGGATACTCATCTCTATCTTCCCTCAGGATGGCAGGCTCTAGTCCCCTCTGCCTTGATCTTGGACAAAATCCTGTTTAAAAGGGGAACTGAAGAATTTTTAATAAGGTTCCACACTGCTAGCCAACCTCAGAGATGTCTTTTATTTTTTTGGTATCATATAGAAAATTGAGGTAGCGATTTATACGTTTCGAGCCTTTTTGACATGTGCTGTATCTTGGGTTTCTTCAAGGCTCAGAAACTAATCGGAAGCTTATCTTTCCCTTTGTGTAATGGCAAGCTGTCAGCTTCCATGACCCTCCAAACAATTTAATAAATGACACCACGTTTCACCTCAGAGACAGAATGTCTTGATATTCTGGGTGTTCAGTCAGGGCCAGCCCCTACACGCAGCGCATGCTGAAGTGAGACTGATGGCTACCCTTGCTGAACTGATAGGACTCCTTTTATTTCATTAAATTAAAAATGCCCAGTATCCATCAGGATGGTCCCTTATTTCCACAGAGCACCATTGTGGCAGCTAAGATGCAACTGTTCAGGAGTGTCTTCCGTCTGACTAGCGAAAGCTGAGTGAATTACGAAGACGACCCACCTCATCTTCTCGTCACTAGCAGGCTCCACTCCACAGCCAAGTTTCAAATAGGCAATTGTGAGCCGGCAGACCAGGTGCCAGCTCATGCCAAGGCCCCGGGCCTCACTGAACACTGATAAATGCGTAGCTGGAAACCAGTCTGTCTTACATGTGGGTTAGCATAGTTAAAAAGGATATTAGTGTTATAAGAATGTGTTTAGCGTTTAGACTTGATGAAATGCTTTATATTTGTACCCCATGCTACAAGCTAGTACTTACGAGTTGGCTCTATAACTGTATTAATGTTTGTTCTGAAGCAATGTAACTCACCAAACAGGAAAAAAAGCTTCACCTACTGCAAAATGTTGGATTCCTGCAGAAGGTGTTATCTCCTGCCCATCAGGAAGGACTACTGAATCCAAATGGGCCATCGTGGAATAAAGACTTTGTTGATTGCTCCCCACACCGACCCATGAAGATGCTAGGTGCAACAGCGCTCATCCCATCATCTTGGACTGTAAGGATGTGGGGATAAAAATTCCTGACCAGAAGGAATTAGGGTCTCCTTATGCTTTCTGGACTCTGAGGGGCAAAGATTTCTAAACATAAGTAAGAGACTCCTAAGCTGCTTGGCTTGGCTTAGCTCCAAGGACATAAAAGAAGCTTCTATCACCTTTTGAACTTAAGATTGTATTTCATTTCTGTGCATGCTTACCTTATTTTAACCTTGGAAAAAGAAATGAGAGTTATTTATTAGTTAATAAACAGTTAGTATGTTACAGGATTGGCTACCAGCATTGCCTTTGGTGTGAGGTTCAAGTTTCAAATTGACTTGGGGTAAGTGATTGGTCCTTTGGGACTGGGAGTAATCTGAATATTTTGTGATCATTGGTGTAGTGACCATATAGCACAGAGTCAAGCTTGCCAGGGTGGCAAAATAGATTGGACTGTCCAAGGGGACTATCTGTGACTCCTTGTTAAGGCTGTATAGTGCCTGAGGAGTTTACACTTGTTACTTGGTTGGTGAATTCTAAGTATAGAATTCACACCCAGTGTGGAGTCTGTGCCCTGTTCTTAACCGTCTGCCCTGAGGTTAGTATGATCACTTGAGAGTCACTCCAGACAGTGTAACAGCAATATCGTACCATAACTCCATTGCTTGCTTCCTTCGGGATCTATTTCCTAATACACACCTCTCTCACATCTTCAGGGTTACTTTATGCTTTTTTCCTCCCTTAGGCCTTTATTGATGTGCTATGATTTAGAAGACGGTTCTCATCCAGGATTGGATGAGGTGGTACAAACCAATACAACCAATTTCCTGTCTCCACTTTTATCCAAGATATTACTTTTTGGATATGATCGGAGATCATGTCTCACTGGTTGCAAAGCCATTCATCTGGCAGGTCAGCAGATATTCTGCCAAACAGAAGATTGTTCATCTGTTTCTATTGCCTCCCTTCATTTCATTTAAAATCCATGCCTAGACTCTGATTTTTAGACCAGAAGGGAGCATTGTGCTCCATTAGTCTGGCCTCCTGCAAAACACAGGCCCTGCGAAGTCACTCAGAAACTCCTGCACTAAGCTCGATAACTTGTGGTAGGATAGCTTTCTTTGCACAGCTGTCCCACTGAAGGGGAAGTGACCTTGTGTTATCTATGGCATTCATCTTTCCTTGAAATGACTGGATGATTCCTCCTTTAGAGGTGCAAGAGTCACTTGCACTTCTTCTGAACCTCTAATTGGGGTCAAGCACTCACTTGGATTATTAGACATCCACTCGCAAGACTTGTTTGGATTTTCTGCCAAATCAGCTGACAGGTCACAATACTATAAGTAAGGTAATAAGATTGGGGTTCTGGGCTCCAGTTGAACAAAGATGAACATAGCTTGGATATTATGGGGGAAAGGTTTTTAATGGCTTGGTCAATGGGAGAATGGAAGAGTTTGCTGAATTAAGCCATTGTGGAACACTCAGTGGAAGTGGACAGCAAGGGGAATGTCTTACAACCCCAAAGTGAAGGGAAACTGAACTGTATCCTGCAAATGTAAAGAGGTGAATAAAAAGTGAGATAAAAAGTGCTTTCAGCCCCATCAAAACCACCAACTTAGAGCTGGTCAACATTTTTCTAACTTTTATTTTTCAATGGGAAATATAATTGATTTTTTCAGAAGAATATTCATAATAAATTCATCCTATTTTTCCACCAGCTATAGAACTTGTTGAAAATGTTCAAAATTAGAAAATTTTGTGAGAACAAATGGAAACTGAAGTTTTTATGAAAAATGTCCCCATTTTCCACCCAGCTGTCTGCAGTTAAACTATCAGCATGAAACTTCGCATAAACATTACCATTACAAACCCTCTTGCTTGGAGCAGGCCAAGGAAGATGGTACCAGAGACTCTATGTTAGCCTTTGGGTTTGTCTACACAGCACCGTAGACTGGTCTTTGTGGTGTGAACTGCAGAACACTCGAATGTGTAGCGCTCTAACTGCCCCGTGTAGACTCTGCTGTTGCAAACTAAAAGATGCCTAGTTCCTGTTGATGCAGTACAGTTTCATATGTTTCATTTCCTCATATACCGTACGCTACCTCATGGGTCATGCACCCTGCTCAATACTCTCTTCTTTTGTCTACCTCTTCCATTCGCAGACGTATGCCTTTTTTGCACGGCTCACTATGCTTAAACCAGCCTCCCTCTTTTGTGTACCAAGTGACCTCTTGCCTTCAGATTTCTCATGTTTACTCTTACTCTCTTCCCTCATCTCCTCTGACTCTCTTCCCACCCTCACTCCTAATCCTCAATCGAGTACTGTGTCAGCACAATTAGAACAAAAGTTCCTTGAGGCAGGGATCTTGTCTATTTCTTTGCTTGCATAGCAGCATATATGCTGACAGGTTAGCGCATTATAAATTAATGATAATGGTAATAATAATAATGAGAGCAATCTGCTGCTGGTTGAATTCCAATTCTAATCTTAACATACACATTTGGGCAAATTATCCATTCCCTGCATCCCTCTCCCCAAGTAAGCACTGTTCACACTAGACTACTTGAGACTGACACTTAACTACTAGCCTCATAATCAGAAAATGATAAAAATTCAAGCTGAAAGAGCGATTATGTCTCACCTTTGCCATTCTCTGTGGCCAAAGCAGGACCGCAACCCTACAACACACTCTTAAATGCTTTGAACAGCTATGGTTTAAATTTGTGCAGTGACGGGTTTTCTACTAAATCTACTGAGAGGCTATTCCACAGCTCAATACACCTTGCTCTTAGACAACGTTTTGAAATATTCTTGCTTCAATTTTCCATGTTTAAATTTCATCCCATGGCAACCCCTTTCCCTACCATCAGAATCATTCCTCCCTAGATTGGGGGGGAGAGGGGACGGGGGGGAGGTTTGATGGGGCTGTAATGGGATGAAATTTAAACATGGAAAATTTAAGCAGAATACTTCAAAACTTTTTCTAAGAGCAAGGGTAATAGCCCTGGTATTTGCTGAATGGTAACTGGCCAGTCCTAGTTACACCATTCAATGATCCTGACATTTTCTCTGAGGCCACAATCCCACAACTCCATCCATGTGGGCAGAGCTTTGCTCCCCCCCTCCCAAGTCTCAGTGAAATTCTAGCACTCTGCACAGATGACGGGGTCTACCTGCGCACATCCAGGATCGGGACCGTGGTCAGATTCAAAACAATTAATTAGCCTTCTTGTGGAATGCACACACATTTTGTATACAAACACACGATCCTCCTAAACAGTTATCTGACTGGCACTCTGAAAAATGCCAGCAGTCTAAGGGTTAACTAGCAAGACACTAACTGCAGCATTTTAAACCAAAAAATGAAATATTAAGGCAGCATAAGAAATGCAGCCTGCTGCCTTTTCATTCCCCCCTCCCCCCAACATCAGATAGTCTGTACCACAAAATGAAGCCTAGGAGCTGTTTCTGCCCCAGATAATCCCCCCCCGTTTTGATCATCAAAGGAGACAGAAAGTGTCTAACTGAGCACAGCACCCCAGGGGGATATTTGCAACCTTCTCCTTTCTAGCAGGAAGGATAGTTAAAAGTGGGAAAATTCTTATACTGAAGCTGCAGTTGAAGCTTGATTTGCAGTGTGAGAAGATCAAAGCACACACATTCCCAATTTAAAGAGATTTAAGCCCTGGATATTATTTGTGTTAATTATTTCTTGCAAACATCCCATAGCATTGGTACAAATGTATATACAGGACCACCTTGGAGAGTTCTTTGATGATGCAAAATTAGATCCCCATTCAGGCTTTGTCTACACTGCCAACTGAACGACAAAACTTTTGTTGTTCACAGGTGCTTAAAAAAGACCCACACCCCCGAAAGACAAAAGTTTTGCAGTGGCAAGTGGCAGTGTAAACGGCTCATTGTCGGCAGGAGCGCTCTCCTGGCGATAACGCAAACCCTGCTCGTAGGGGGTGGACGTATTTTGTCGGCAAAAGTGCTGACAAACAGCATTTACACAGCCCGACTTTTAGCAACACGGCCGAATCGCTAAAAGCAGTGTAGTGTAGACAAAGCCTCACTGGCCAAAGGGCTCTACACCCATTAAACCAGGGTATGTAGCTAAATAAGCAGAGCTCCTTATAAAAACAAAAAAGCCACTTTACAGTCTGAGCAGAGTTTCATTATTTCTGGTGCATTATATGGCTTGGAAAGCCCATATAAATAACAATAATTCCTCAGAGAGCAACGCCCCCAAATAAACTGAAATCTTTAGGAGGAATGGGTAAGACATAGTTGCAGCAAGATTTTTTTTAAACCCTTTCGTTGCTGGTCTCTGCTGCAGTGGGATCCAGCAGTATACTCTGAAGTGCCAGCATTCCACACTGTTGACTCACATAACTGATTATTATTAGACAGCAATGAAACAGTTAAATCAACGTAAATATCTGTCTATATAATTATCAGTATATCAGACTCAAAGTGGAGTTTGGTTGACGACTCCCCAATCTTCTACCCTTAGGGAATGATGACATTATAATAACCATACACATAATACTTAGCACTTACATTTTGCTTTACTTCTTCAAAGTGCTGTAAAGTAGTAACTATATGTTCCCAGGGGGTTTCCTGCTACAGAGATCAGGAAATCATAGCAACTTACTAAAAAGCCTGCTTCTAAAGCAGCCAAATCCTCCAGCTTGCTACAGAAAAAAAAAAGGTACCAAGTAGAAAACTCATGGGGAAAAAAAAAAAAAATTAAGACTGAGGCTTGGGAAAAGGTGGGAGGGGTCAGGGACAAGCCAAAATAAAATTAATGTCAACATGACTTACTACAAGAAAAACAATACAATTTCATGTTGCCCTGGCAACATTCACTCACTACTGGCCAATCTCCACTCCTCAGTGTGGCATGGCATAAACAGGCCATCTGAAAATGGTGAGTGTGTGCGCATGCAGAGGTGTCTATTTTCAACAGCAAGAGTCTCCGAAATCAGTAGTGCATGATGGTACTTTTGTACTTACTCTGCTCCAATGACAGCCGCATGTGATGGAAGGCAGTGCTGGGTGAGCCAATGGAGCTAAAAAGCAATACATGTCAAAAAGCTGAAATACAACTTTAGAAATCCTAGAATTAACTTATGGAACTCATTGATGCAGGATATTTTTGAGCCAAATAGCTTAGCAGGATTCAGAAAATGGATTAGGCCAATATATAAATAAGACTAGCATTTGCAGTTATAGTAACCAGAATCAAAATGATAAGGGTTATCAACAATCAAATGTGAAGGCATAAAATGATCACCACCTGGAGTCAGAAGTAGTTTTCCCCCAGTTGTATAGTTCTTGGCCAGATGCATTATTGGTTTGGGTTTTAACTTTCTCACAAGAAAACTACCAAGGCATATAGTAAAGTGAATGGACCATTGGCTTCTTCATATGTGGCAACACCTCCTTCCTCAGGACTGGGTTTCACTGTTGCATTGGAAGTACCTGGCTTTAGCAATAGGATGTTACTAGAATCTACAGTAGCAGGTCTGTGTCTAAATACATCCAAATGTGGCATATAGTAGGAAATGGAAACACAAGGAAACTTTGCATGATATAACTTAGTGCATGCCAGATGAAATTCCAAGTGCTCTAGGAGGACCATCAGAGAGCATTAAGAGAAATCATTGACAGCCCCTGCTTTCCCCTGTCTGACAAGTGGTGTGAATGGTTCACAAGAACTAAAAGAAAACCATATGACATAAAATTTACTATCCAGAGAAAATTCACTTGGGTCAGGGAGGGTTTCATTTTTGACAGTGATAAAATACTGACTTCAAAACCGTGAAAAATCCCAGCACCGTATTCCTCCCTTCCTACCCCCAGTCTCTGACCTTTACAGATCTCAAACCTCCAGATAATTTAATGGCAGTTAAAGGAAGGTTACGAAGAGAGAAAGGTCATAACAGAGGAAACTGGGGCTTGCCACAGTATCTGGGGAACGCCCATAACTCCAGCAACTGCTGCTGTGTTTCAAAGATTTCCTATTCATTGGAAAAGGTAAGACACTGCCCATTTCAAAAGATGTTTTCATGAGCAATTCTAATGCTGATGAGGACTATGACCAGCACATACTGCAAGGAGGGAGTCCATAATGGCTCTCCAGTCTAAAGGCAGGGAAAAGACTGGCTTGTCTGTTCTGCACAGAATAAGATGTGATTTAGTTCACTCTAAGGGTCAAATACATTTTAATGTGACACATTAATACGAGTCTCATGGCTAAAGCCCATGTAGTGTGCTGACATCGGGCCTTACCCAAAGTCCACTGATGTCAATGGGAGTCTGTGTAACTTTGTCTCTTCAGCTCCCACTGAAGCCAGAGGCAAAGACTGAGCGACAGACAGGCAGATATAATAAAAGGTTAAATGCTTTTAAAAACAGAATTTAAGTTGATCTTTGGAGCTAGGCCACATGATCACATATGAGAACCCCAGTATTCAATCAAATACAATCAGATAATGACAGTAATCAATAGTGAAGGTAAGCATTGTTATTAATTTTCATAACCATATCATATAAGTATCCCACTGATCACATGCCAGTATTCACTTGGCCATAGTCAATCACATGTCAGTATCGGCACCTCAGAGAGCCCAGGGAGGGGGGGGAAGAGAGAGAAAAGCTTGAGGAATTACTAAGAAAACAGCCAACAAAGTTAACCCTAATAATGTGGGCTGTTTGTGTGCCACTGTGATCCTGTAATTATATAAGGGGGTTGACTGTGTTTTCATTACCCCAACATTTGTAACAAATATACGAAGAGTGCGGTGATGGGTAAAAATTGCTTACAATCCTCAGCAGTATCAACAAATTACAAATACGACTCTAAACTATGAGTTGGCTAAGGGAGCACTGGGTGTTTGTTCTTCCTAGGCGAGGTTGGCAGTCCTGAAGAACATAGCACAATGGCTGATGGCAGCTCAACACGAGGACATAGCACTGTGTCAGTGGATGTGAGGAACTGATCTGAAAGCAGCAGACAGAGAGATTCCACTGTCCTGGGAGCGTCCTTTGAATTTTGTCTCTATGAACCTGGGGTCAGAATAGAGACACGTAGATTTTTGCTTCCCCTGTAATAGAAAAGGGGTGCTGTGCCTCCAGATCAAACACTAAATTCACCTTGACCTAACCTCTGAATCAAATGTAACTTAACAGCAGTTTCATAAACTTTATATTGATTTTTCCAAAAAGCAAGCTTCTGCCGAGAACAGTGGGAACTGAACAATGACTCTGAGACACTCGGGCGCCCATCTTGCTGACCTACTGGACTTTGGGTCCAAATACTTCTGGGCCACATATTGGCACTAAGTTCATATGTGAATGTACAAGAATGTATGTGGAGATCATGAGAATGGTAATCTCGCAAAGTATTTTTGGTTTGCAAAACCAGTTCAAATAAGTTCACAAAACTTTCTTTGCCTCTGTAAATTAAATCTCTTTGGTTTTTTTTAAATAACACAACACTTTTTTTCTAGCAAACAGGAAATGGGGCTATGTACCTCTACAAAAACTAAACTGGTATAAGTGGGTCCCTGGGGCTAGTAGAATTATTCCTGTCTCCTTTTTTCAGTTCTCATTTTCTCTCTCTCCATTTTTCCCATTGGATTTCTCTCCCTGCTCCTCTTTTCACAGCCTCTCCCAAATGGAAGGCAAAGCCAGTAAAGTGTGAGTCCAGCTTTCAGACCTACAGCATCCAAGCTGGTGTGACATTAGGCAAAATGAGTTAGCCTATTTCTAAATAATAAATAATAATAATAATCCCAGTTGCAGTAAAAAACAAATTACAGGCAAATGGAATGTAGTGAACAAGCTGTCTGTTGCAGAAAAGTACAGTCTGTGTTTGCTCTCTTCATAGCTTATTAGGCCTCTCAATTAGTTGCAGTTACTTAGGGTATGTCTACACTACGGGATTAATCCGAATTTAGATAATTCGAATTTGGGAAACAGGTTGTATAAATTCGATTGTGCGCGGCCACACTAAGCACATTAATTCGGTTTTAACCACATTAATTCGGTGGTGTGCGGCCACACTACCCCATTAATTTAACCACATTAATTCGGTGGTGTGCGGCCACACTAATCCTAATTCGAATTAACAAAATCGATTTTGGCGCTACTCCGCTCGTCGAGGTGGAGTACAGAAATCGATTTTAAGTGCCCTTTAATTCGAATTAACTGGCTCCGTTGTGTGGACGGGTTAAGGATTAATTCGGATTAACGCAGCTAAATCCGAATTAAAGTCGTAGTGTAGACCAGGCCTTAGAAAGCACTCAGGGTGGACTGTCACCTCTGGGCATTGAGAGGTTGGGGAAGAGGAGCTGAATGAGTGCACCTAAGGCATAAGCAGACAAATCTGCCATATGGAAAAGCTCCACACGGATCTCTCTTTTGCAGATCTAGATGAAATAAAGACACTAGCTCCATGCCTTTGCGCTGCAACCCTGCCTTTCCCACACTAAGTCCATGGCTTTGCTGAGGCATTAAGACACAGAAGAAAGCAATAACTGGAGTAATACCCCTTAATATTGCTTTAAAGCAAAAGCTGTCTCCCCAGCTCTGCATACAGATGGGTCGGGAAGCTATAGAATCTGACATTCAAATCTTGGAGAAATGATTCTAGTGGGCTTCCTAATTTACAGCGTATCGGGTTGGAAATGCTACCTTAAACATAACAACAATACATATAGGAAATAAAATGTTTTCTTGCTCTGGGAAAAAACAACCAAAACGTGCCTACCAGCAAGTAGGAGCAATTCAAAATAGAAGCCATTCATTTCTTAGCAAGGATTAATTAGCTGTCTGGGGTTATTAAATGTTTTCATTGGCCTGATCTGTGATGAAACCGGGAGCTATAAAAGTGAGCCAGAGGTAATCACAGCAACAAATAATATTTTAAACAAAAACAAAACAAAAAACCCTGCTTGTAATGCAAATTCTGACAGTGTGAATAAATTACAGACTGGTCTGGTCTGATTAACAGCACATCAGATGGACTGTTCAGTTGGAGTTTTTAGGCCTACAGTTTAGATCCGGTGTTTTTCTTTTAAATCTCCAATGACAAGCTGAGGTAAATGTGGTCTCGCTCCATGTTTAAACAGAAAGCCTGCTTCAGTCTAACTCAGGGGTTCTCAAACTGGGGATCGGGACCTCTCAGGGGGTCACGAGGTAATTACATGGGGGGTTGTGAGCTGTCAACCTCCACCACAAACCCCGCTTGCCTCCAGCATTTATAATGGCGTTAAATATATAAAAAAGTGTGTTTAATTTATTAAGGGTGTCACACTCAGAGGCTGGCTATATGAAAGGGGTCGCCAGTAAAAAAGTTTGAGACCCACAGGTCTAACTGGTAACTGGCCCTGTGGGGAGCAGAGGATACAAGGAGCTTATCCCCTTCCTCTTCTCACACTCCGGGTCATGGACCAGTCACAGTTTGGCGAGGTTGCAGAACCCCGTTCCATGCTTATGCTGCCTGCAGGTCCAGCCTTCACATAAATGACCAGGCAGGGTGAAGTAAGGACGGGGCCCCTGGCCGTCTGACCCCACTGCTTCAGCCAGCAGACATGGCCAGGCACAGGGGAGAAGTCTTGTACTCATGTAAAAAACAACTGAACTGCAGCTTCAGAGTGCACTCCACAGGAGTCCTGGGAAGAATCCTGACTGAATCAGCTGAGAGGCCCCCTCAGCACCTAAACTCCCCCTGCAGGGCTGTGCCTAGAAGACACAATCTAGCTCTTAGTCTGCACATTAAAGATCAGAGACCAATATCCCCTGACAATACTGCATCCCCCATGAAGAAGGCCAAATTTACCAACACAAAGATGGACCAGGTGAAATTTGCTACTAAGTGCTACAGCTTCCAAACACCAGTCAGTGGTACAGCCCTCACAGCATCACTCCCACCTTGTCTTATGGGGGCTTCCCCATAGCAATCACCGATGCAAGGCTCCTGGACTTTAGGGTGTCAGCTCCAGAAAACCACATAAGACAACAGCTTGGTACAGCACTCAGAAAGGCGAGTGGCGTTCCAGTGACTATGAAGAAAACTGGTTTAATGGATTTTGTACGTGCATCTTCCTTGTAAATGGAAAATGTAGCCTTAGGTGTTTACATTTGATTTGGGAGGCCGGTTTTAATCTTCTTTCACTGGGAGGGAAAACTCAATTACAGAATGTACTTACATTCCAACAACCCAAGTCAAACCCTAAGGAAAAAAAAGAAATGCTTTAACTCCTTCATTGCCAGACAGGAATACAAGCGTGTGCCAGACATGTTCAGCAGCACAAGAGGTGCAGAGTTTGGACCCATGAGGCAGGGGCATACTGGTACCCAGTATGACCAGAGGGGAGAGGATTCTTTCCACTCAGACCTACAGCTCTCTCCAGTAGAGCTGTGTTATTCATCCTGCACATAAGCTGCAGGATTTACCCCTTAATGATCCATGTGACACCATGTCCTATCATCTGACACTAAGCTGAATTCATTAAAGGCATATCAGAGATGTCTCTGTGTTCGCCTTCACATTTAAAGGAAGCAACAGCATTTCCTATTTATCTTCATTTGTTCATTCAGAATGAATAACTCTCCTGAGAATCTGCAGGTTTCTAGATTTACAGCAGCCACCATGAATACCAGATGGTGAAAAAGGATTTCTGTGAGGTGTCAGGGCAAGTGCGGGGCTATATTCTGGGCTGGTGGGGCTCTGCACTATTCAGCTCATTACTGCAGCAGGCTCCTAGAGAACCTCTGCGATGAGAGAGGGCTGGGCTGCTCTGAACCCAGAACCCACAGGAGGGGGGAAGAAAAGGGAGCCTGCATTCTGCATTTCACCCTGAAGGAAGCCACTGCCAGAGCACCGGTCAAGGTTCTACAGCCTGCTCCAGCTCCATGGCCCTTACTCTGTCTTGCTGCCCCAGAGCTCCATTGGCCCTTCTTGTCATGCCTGCAAAAGCAGCCAACCTGGCATCGCAAGCATTCCTGGCTCAAGTATCAACAAAAGCATCATCAATGTTATTGTAATAACAAACTCATCTTTACCAAGACATGGCCCACCACCACCTTGGCTACTTTCCTTATTGTGTTGTACCTCTTCCCTCTCTTTCAGCCTCTCTCTGTCTTTAAACCATGAGCTCCTGGAGGCAGGGACCCCACTGAAGACATGAGGGCATTATGCATGCCACCATAAATAAACCACAGTGACAATTTTCTACCCAAGTTCACATACAGAAAGATTCCTTGACCCTTAGGCGTCTCAATTAACTCACCCGTAGCATTGTAATCATGGAGGGGTCTCGGAGGCGGCCATCTTCATCTTTAAGATTATAGCCCTCTGGTCTTTTATCTCGTTCACTAACTTTCCATAGCTTCACAGTTTTATCTGGAAGAGCAAAAGAGAGAAGAAGATACAGTTATGCCTGAGTAAATGGACATCCTAAAAGGAATGCCTGATAGAAATGCCAGAGTCACAAAAATTGGTTTAAATGTAAAAAAGGTTCCTGTTTCTTGTCTTATCTGAATGAGATCTAGGGACATGGAAAGAATCAGCTCTAAAGAAAGAAACACCGTTTATCATCAACACTTTTTTCCAGGAATATTTGGCCTTCCTATTGCTGCAAGGCAACTGCCGACATATTTATTACAAACTTAAGAAGATTGTTTGATTCAAACAAGCATTAAGAGACAAATTATTTGAGAAGTGATTTCCCAGGGCTCAGCTGCAGAGATTATGACCATAGATCACATGATTCAGTATACAGAGTTTAGGATTTATCTAGTACACGCCACAGTGTGTCACTAGAAACTCTAACATGGGCATTGGCTACAAGAGGAGAGAGCTTTTTACATTGTTCTGAGAAGGCAGAAGTCTGCTGAGAAGTTTAATTTAGAACTCCTCACCTACAGACCAAATCCATATAGAGTCTTTCTTCTCCCATTGCTGCATATTTGTATACCTACCACCAAAGTTAATCAAGAGAACACCCTATTATATGATTTTTCCTCCTACAATTTGCCAGGTTGCATGGCAGTTATCCAGGGGAAACTGACTACTTTCAAGTATGATTTCCAAATTAACTTGGTCCAAATGCTTAAACAAATCACTGAAAACATGTTAAATGCTGATGATACACCACATCTCCATATTGTGTCCCTACTGCCTATTTTATTACTCCTTCTATTCAATCTTATTACTGCAAACTGCCATGATACATGGCAATTCCCAGATTTTAAGGTCAGAAGGGACAATTACAATCATCTACTCTGACCTCTTGCACAACATTTCATTCAATTCCTGCATCAAGCCCAGTTGTCCTCTTACAAATAAAGAGAGAATAATATTCATGAGTGCTCTATCCATCATGTCTTTGAATATTTCCAGCAGCCAGTGGAATCATTAACCATAAGTAGTGCTTGCGCAGCTATACACCAGTGTTTAGAGAACAGTGGTCATTTGTACGTGAACTTTAAAATACCCTGCACACAACGGATGTCAAATTCCATGAGTTTTGTTTTTGTCCATGGGTGGAGACTAGCTTAGGCAAAGAAATCTAGGATGTAATACAGTGAAATATACAGTGATTTAAAGTTCACACTGTGAACACAGTAAAAAGAACATCCCCAGAATGAAGTAAAATCATGTCTGTAATTTACTCAAAAGTCAGTTTCAACTCCCCCTTCCACCACCTTGAACAGAAACTGGCATTTTATTATTGACTGCACATCCAATTTGAATTCCCATACTGCCATCTTTCCTTGGCTTTTTCAACTACTGACATCCCGTTTATCCTGTGCCATGAAGGCTTTTAGGTGAAAGAGCCCCAGGAACATGTGGTCTTTATTCTGAATAATGGTGTTTTCTTTTCCCTTGCCTGGCAGAGATTCTTTCAGCAGTTTATCATCACTTCCACCAGCTTTAAAACACAATCTTATCATTCATCTTAATTTTCTCCTTTACACAGCAATTCCATTAGACTACCATTAATTTTGTTTTTATTAACCCATTTAACTTCAGGGGGTTTCCCCTCTATAATGTTAGTTTAACAACAAGAACAAAAAGATACAGAATAACCTGGGAGTTATTTTTTAAAGAATCATTTTGATATCTTGCAAGCCTCTGAAACACCATCCCAAATGGAAAGATAATATCCCTGTTAATCAAAAAACTATTTAAAAACTCAATTAACAGAACATTATGCTCTATAATTAATCTTCATTGCGTTTCAATGATTCTCCCCCCCAAATGAGTTTAATAAGTCTTTGAATTTTATTACAATGATCAATAGAGTAAATTCCATAATACAAAGTAAGTTGGCTATGGGAGATAATTAGACCCCTCCTTTTCCCCTGAAGTAATTAAGTCACATCCATCTTAAGGTCCCATTCATCCCAAGTAATATCATTGGATCCTCCTGATATTTATCTGAGCATAACAGGAAGCTGCTCAGCTGAACACAGCTGCAAATTGAAAAAAAATCAGCTGTAGTTTTTCTTAAAAAAGATTCCAGGATCCAAAAACATAATGAGCGCAATAAATAGTCAGAGGGAAGAAAATTCCCTGTTTAGTGGCAAACGAACAAGTGTGAACTGACTGCAGAACCCTGTGTGAGGGAAATACACATGAAACATGCATCGACAGCAAATTCTAGCTGGGCTCCTGTTATCCCTATTTAAACTTATGTTTTATAATAGAATAATTCTTGATTTTTTAAAATTGGATTTTGCCAGAAAGAAGCAATAATAACAAAGAAGACATTTTCTGACTATTGTCGGTGTTGCCACAAGTCACAGATACCAATTCCCTGGGCTTGTGCTCCCTCACGGTCAAACTCCCAAGGTGAGCAAACCAAGAGAAAAAGGGACCAGAGACAGAAAAATGACTTCAAGGCTTTTTAAGCTCTTCTGCCCTGTAGGCTGAAGAATTTTCTCACCAAGGTTGGGCTTCAAATGCTGATCTTAGCCATGCTAGTTAAAATCCAGTCACATCACTGGTCAGACATCATCGTACGTGAGACCAGAGTGCAGCCCATTGAATGTATCGAATTCCTAACCTGAATATTCCTGGCCCTCCTAATTCTTGCTTCTCCTCCTCCTTTTACTTTATATATGTGGATTATGTGGACACCACGGGCCTGGATCTTGAGAGGCGTTGAGACCCAGCAACCTCCAGCTGAAATCAGGGGGATATGGTACAAGTACAGACCCCAATAACTGTTTTAAATAACTCCCCTTCTCTATTGTTCTCTCCAGGATCCCAGAAGAATGGTATTTCAATAGGACTTCTCCTCCGTGTAAGTACTACTCAGCATGAGTAAAGGCTGCAAAAATCAGTCCTCCTTGTTTTTTTTTTTTAACTACTACAAAAAATGTGAAGATGGTTTTCCTGAGGGCAAGGTTTCCCTAATACTGAAGTTATGGATGAAAGAGTCTGTTCCAAAGGTAATGGGAGTTACATGCCTGAACAGAAGGCAGAAAGGAATTCAAATAGGATAGGCCCCTGGACCAAAACCACAGATACAAAAGGAAGACTGAGGTGCACTAGGGCATGCCCCATTAAATGTTAGTTCAGTGTTTGATCATTTACAAAAATTGACAAGAGTATAACTAAGATTAGAACTAGGAGGTGAACCTTGGTTACTTACCTCAGCCTTCTCTGTTCATCTCCCCACGTTTTTCTCTCTCCTGGGAGAGATTCTTTGGGATGAGGGGCAGCATGGGCCTGCTCCTGTGAGGAGCTGAGCACCCTTAATACTCCATTAATTTCAAAGGATGTCAAAGATGCTCTGCACTTCCCAGGATCAAGACCTAAATAAACGTAAGACCTTAGTGGTCTAGTGATCGAAGAAGAGGGCTGGAAGCCAGGAAAACTGGGTTCTATTTCCATCTCTGCCACTGCTTCACTGTGTGACTTCAGGCAAGTCAAACTCTCCATGCCTCAGTTCCCCCCGCTCTAAAATGGGGGAAATACTTACCTGTCCTGTGGGGGGATTGTGAAGATTTATTTTTTCATGCTGACAAAGCACCATGGAATCCATGGATGAAAGGCAAAGCATTATATATTATTATTGTCACATACCATTGGTGGAGAGAAGGAAGTAGGCTGCATTTTGCTGCGGGAGCCATCGTATTTTATTGATCTTCTCCTCTATCTCTAAACTCTTCAGGTAATCGAACTCGGGTTCATGGCTCTGGAACGTGCTGTAAACATTGTATTCTCCCCTACGATGGGGCTGATTTTTACTCTGCAGGAGTGAGAAAAAAATGGTAAAGGGAATTTTGAGAGAGAGAAAGAGAGAGCGAGAGAGCGCAAATTTTCTATTGATTCTTTTGTTCTCTGCGGATTGTTAAGAGATGGGGAATGTGTGATTACGGTGACACATTACAGTTTAGATATCAAAGCCGACACAAGAGATCTTTCCGGCACGATGTATTCTCCTCTTGTGTCAGTTTCTCTGCATGCTGATGATATGAGCAGGAAATGGTGCTTTTGTTTTGCTTTGTTTCTAGAATGAATGAAATCCTCCCTATCATTTCTCTCCAAGGCAAATCGGTGAGGAGAGATAATGGCTCAGATACAGGGCCAAGTCCCGTTTGACTCACTCACACGAGCAACCCCATAGAAGCCAGTGGGGCTCTGTACTGGCATAAGGTGAGCAGGATTTGCCCCAAAGATCTATAAATATCCAGCAGAAACAAAATAACCAAGGAAAGGAAACAATCTGTGCACGAATGAACGTTGCATAAAACGGCAAAGGGCTCAGTCCTGCAAGGTGCTGGGCAAGCCTGGCAGGTGCTGTGTACCTTCAAGTCCCATGGACATCCATGAGGTGCCCAGGTGCTCAGCACCTTGGAGCCCTGAGTGAGGCCGAGGTAGCTAAATGCTCCCAGACACGCTCAGATACTACAGTGATGAGCACTATATAAGAACCCGAATAGAATAGAAATGCACACACTTTATTGTATGGATTGACTTTCTGCGTTCAAATGACGTACCCAGGCCCTTTAACATCCCTCCAGAAGTGGCGCATCTCTGTAAAGCAGGAATTCAATGGAATTTACCCTGCAGCACATAAGGAAGTTTAAAGTTCAAGAAATGGAGTAGAATAATAAAAAGAGAATAGGAAATAAAATACTGTTGGGAATGATGATAATGGTGTGTGTATATATAATCTAAACTAAACAGCCCCTCCCAGTGTATACTGTATACATAGAAACAGTTTTGAGAGTAAGACTTTAGAATAGGCTTTTAAATGTCTTTGTGTTGCCTCTGAAGAAGTGAGGTTCTTACCCACGAAAGCTTATGCTCCCAATACTTCTGTTAGTCTTAAAGGTGCCACAGGACCCTCTGTTGCTTTTTGGACTATAAAGTTTATCATGGCCAGAACCCCGAGATCCCACTCCACCTTAACAGAACACATTGACAAAAGGGGGCTTTGCTACCATCCAGATCAGACTGTGAAGTATGCACAAGATGTGCCAGACCAATTAGCATCAGACAGCTTTGGAAACGGAGGGAAAAAATATTCCAGATTGTAAGGGCCTGTGACAGTTTTCATTTGCCAAAACCATTCTGTGCTTCTTGGACCCACAGCATGTGCAGAGATCTTTAATTGTGTGCTCAATGCCTTGTGCAAATATGGGTCCTACAGAAATGAACCACAAATGATACATAGCTTCCAAGAAGCTCTTAAGGAAGGTTTTTCTGAGGTAAGGTGTATGTCCAGAGTCACCTTGATGATTCTTATCCATCTATGCTACAGTAGAATTTTTTTTTTTTTTTTAATTTGAAATGTTCTGTTCTCTGAGAATTTTTGATGCTCCTGGAAGTGACAGACTCACACCAGCAAGGCTGAGAGCCCACTACAGTACAGCCAGATACTGTGCAAGCTTCCCCCCACAGCTCTTGGCACATACCCCAAATCTTGTTCTATAGCGAAGGGACTCTTGTGAGCAGTGATGGCCAACTGAGCCAAACTCACTGCTCGCGTGGGCTGCCCCACAGCACTATTCTTTGAGCTATTCTGCACTGCTACTAGCTTGCCCTGCCTGCACCTACCCATTGTGAGAAGTGAGAAGCCCAGAGCAGGAGCAAATAGTGCTTCAAGAGCATTCATTTCTGGCAGTTATTCTAGTGAGAACATTGCCAGACAGACAGGGGATCACACCACAAAAAGCAGCTGATCCTCTTCCCTGCCCAACCTGACATCGCTCCCTTCTCTGAGCCACACAGCTTCAACGCAGCAGAGTTGACAGAGGTCTCTCAGAAAGAGGGCAGTGTCACAAAGTTCGTGCTTGGCCCACAAAGACTTTTCTGCCCCCTTTGACTCTTCCCCATCTCGCATTGAAGGGGAATACAAGGCCCTACGCATGTTATTGGTGGTGTGAGCAGGGAACAACAAGGGAAATGGCAATTATGGCTTAAAATTGTAGGGGCTCTTACACCAACTGTTAGGCTGTGCTGTGATCTCACTGACACCAGTGTAAATCAGGTGCAATTCCATTGACGTCTGAGGTGTTTTATCAGTGTAAAAAAGGGTGAAACTGAGATCAGAAGGCAGCTAGTTAGGTTTACAGAATTCTAACATGCTAATGCAAATTGATACAAATCAAAGCAAGGCTGTGAACATGAGAAGGTTCAATGAATGTGCCAAATTTGGATGAAAGGAGCGAAGTTCAAAGAACATTATTTGGTTTGGCAAATGACACAATTAGGACCACTGGAGTTTCTAACGCAGCAGCTTGATCCAATTTGCATTAGGTTCCCAACAAGTGCAATAAAAGTAAAATGATGCAGAAAATGCAACATTTTGAAGGTGCTTTCTGAGAGGAATATGGTCCCATTTTGGTTAATGGCCTATTTGCAGTTTTTTGTTTGCCAGAAGAGAACTGGGGGGAAGAGTGACACATGAGGATTAGGAAGCAGCAGGAAGCTTCTTTTAAAAGGATAAAATAGGCATTTTGCATTCACTAGCACTTACCTCCTGCTCACGTTGAAATATTACAACCCGACCCCCCTTGTCCCCTGTCGCTAGTAATTCTCCTGTGTGGTTGAATTCTACTGTAGAGATAATGTCAGCTGAAAAAAAGAAGACAAAGGCAATTTAAGTAAGTATATACTGGCTTTTCATGGGCATCTATAAGACACCATTCTCTGTGCAGTTAAGGAAAAATTTATTGTCAGTGCTTTGTCTCCCCAGAGAAGTTTCCAGAGTCCTTCTGTTTCTTCTTGTACATACATATGCTCATGGAATTTTGTAACACAGTTTACTAGGAATGAGCACAAGCTAAAACCTGATATAAACCCATGGAGTTCTGGGACACTAAGAATTGGATTCACGTCTGGAAGTAAATTTTGTGGCTGTTTTATGTCTCCATAGTGGTGTTATCCCAAACCAATACCATACGCAAACTCTGGGAGACATTTGGGTCTAGATTTATATCCAGATTTTGGAATTATCGCCATTTCTACTATTTGTGCTCAATAAAAAGCCCCCAAAACATCCTGTGCACGTTTAAGTGAATGTGTCATCATTCAGATCCATATTTTCCTTTCTATGCTCCCTCCACTTCCCTCTGACTCTAGGGGAGCTCTGCTAGTTTCCATCTCTGCAGAGTCAGAGGATGGGGCAGATGGGGGACCTTGCTGGGCACCACTGCATTCTCCCCCCATTCAAAGCCACAGGGCAAAATAGCCTTAGATGTGTGCTGTTTGCCCTGCCCACTGCAGAACCCCCGTTTTGTACTTCAGATTAAGTAAAGGAAACACTCCATCCACACTACTGTATTGCCATCTAGTCTCCCCAAAGTGGTGCAGTCCGACACAATCATCAGAAGAAAAGTTGTGTGTGAACAGGGCCATGTGGTCAAAATTACAGTGAGGCGAATTGTCCTAATGTGTGAGAAACAAGGAAACAGACAGGAACCAGTAACTTATATAGGGGGTCACAATCTGGGAAAGCCATGCTTTAAAGGCTTTACTCGGTGTTTACCCCTAAGGCAAAGCAGGCAGGAGAACCGCCAATGATTGGATTTATTAGGACTATTTTTAGAAGAATGTCAGAGGTTAATTCTACTGTGGTTTTTCCCCTACTGGTCTTCATGAATTGTCTTTGAGTGCAGCATTCAGCAAAGGCAAAACAGTGCAGGGGGGAGAAGGAATACGGCCTCAAACCCAGCAGTTGGCTAAAGGACATCTTTTAAAATGAAAGGCACTTTGTTTTAGCTTTTGGTATCCAGATCCTTTGTGTACAAGTCAGTTTTATTGAACTTTAAATTCTCTTTTCATACCTTATTTATGTAACCTCTCTTTCTCTCTGTCTTTGTATATGTGTGTGTCTATCTAAACAAAACATTTCTAATAAACATGTACACCCCTTATATGTATGTACGTGCACACACATTGGGCACATACACTCAGACGTCGTATGAATGCTTAAAGAAAAACAGGTGCTTAGGTGCTGCCCTGAATAGGGATGCTTTTCTGACCCTTCTAGATGAGCTGTAGATATCACAAGAGCTTCTCTCACGGATTGTTTTTTAGCATATACTTTACTGGATCAAAATCTGTTTTACTGTAATGCACCGAGAGTCTGACACAGGTGAAAAACATCTAAATAAATATGTCAGCACTGAATTGGACCCAAACATATAAGATACAATCAAAATATTAGGAAGGTACTAATATATATGGATCTCTCTTACACACACACACACACACACACACACACACACACACCCCTGCGAACTTCAGAAGCCACTGTGAATGCTGGTTATTGTCTATGTCTTCTACAATGTGAATCAAGATGCCATCCAGCAAAAAAATATCCTCAAGAGTTCTGGTATTTCTAAATGGTATTTCAGACAGGCAAGTTTCCTCCCTCCAGGTTCTAATTGTCCTGAATTGCTCAATCATCTTAAATATTGCATCCCGTGATCTCAAGTTATAGATGTTAGTTGCATCAGTCATTTTCCTATTCTTGTCCCCAGACTGGTGCCACTGCACCCACATAAACTGCCTCTGTTCTTTGCCAGTCTCTGGACCAAACTGCTTCCGATTTACGGCCTGACATACCACAATGGCTTCAATGTACGTCAGGTGAAATCTGGCCCATTTTAAACAAGTTTAGTGCTATTTACTCATTTCACTAGAATCCAGTTTGTTTGGTTATTTTCCCCTTATTCCTCTACTAGTGCCTGGTGGCTTAACTCAAGCTGGGAAACCAATGGGACTCTTAGCTGGCTGACAAGGAGATGATTCTTCTCCTCCCCAAAGGGCAACAAAGTCCACCTCAGTCATGCATTAAGTTTCTACCAGACTAAATTGAAGCGGTGACTCCTGGATGTTCCCCCAGCCCAACCAACATGTTCTTAAAAAAAAAAAAAAAAAAAAAAATCAGTATAACTCAGATCTCCACAATCTGGCTAGAACAAGGAAGGGATTCCAGGAGCTGGTGTAAGAGAACAGCCTCAGGTAGGGTAAGTCTCAGGCTCTAGCTTCACTACAGCGACCCACTATAACCGGCCTCTGTACAAAAGCCAAATGTGGTATCTCACGCATCTATTCCACGCTATGTCCACTCACGCATCCTGGTGGACTAACCACCATTTATAGTACTTACTGCTCAGACTGTGTGTTACATTCTCCTGCCCACCTTTATGTCCAGTTCTCCTTTGCTTTTCACTATTAATGTGGGGCAATTATGGTCCAGGAGTAAAAACAGGAAAAAAGCCTTCCAGTGTGGAAGGCGACTGGGGACACAAGACCTTCTTCTTTCTTGACACTTTCCTAATCAGGGTCAGCGACTTCCATAGCCTTCTTCCAAAACGCATGAATGTACACCTAGCTGTCGTGCATATTGGTCTCTGTAAGGTCCACGGATATCCGGTCCATATATCGAGTCTTTGGCCTCCACCTTGGTCATCTTCAGTCCACGATCATTGCAAAGGCCAGCCTACCAATATCGTTAACTTTAGCAGCCCTTGCCCAGTTACAACAGTCGGGTAAGGCTGTTGCAGGTGGCTTGTGAGGAATGATCCTGCTCTCTGAGGGACACTTGACATGGACACAAGTTCAAAAGGGCATATCTTATTGGACAAGTTTTACATGTTGGCTGTCCAAGCTTGACACCACCAGTTTGAAATTGGAGTTTCCCTTCTAGGTGATCTGTTTATCAAGGCTACCAAACCCTACCTGCCCCAGCAAGTCTTATTTTAAGGTGGTCTTTATTCACCTTATGTCCTCATCATAGGGCCTATCTGGCATTTTACAGAGATAGCCGTGCCACCAGCTACCCCACCATGCCCTGCTGAGAGATGCCATGACTACTTATTGGATATTCACAGCTGTCCTACCGTTTCCTATCCATCACCCAGGAATGTGTCTGATGGGAGTTGGTTGCCCCTTCTCAGTGCTGGGGACACACGGCCATCTACAATTTATTCGTCATGTCCACTGTTTTATGTCTTCATAGGGATCCCTCCACTCACTTTAGAATCCAATCACTCCCTGATAATGTGCGAGGAGCCCACCATGTCTGCTGAGCTGTGACAATCCAGATGGCAGCAAGCAGGTGAGTAATGAACTCCATGCTGCTTCTATTAATATTCACACATCTTCCCCATATTGCCCCGTCTCTCCAGCATTAAGCATAATTGCAATGACATGTGAATGCTTTCTAAAGTTTGTCTTAATTCATTTATAACATTTGGTTGCTGTGAATAGATTTAGGGATAATATTTCATTGCACACAGAGCCAGCACTGCAGCAAAAAGAAACCCAAGAGGATTATGGTAGATAACACCCCATCTATCCGAACACACAGAAATCTACCGAGTGGCAGGGGTGGTAGCCTGGCCAGCACTCAACTGGAAAGCAGTAAGGTGAAGCATTTCTATTCCATTATATGGAGCCCTTCTGATTCAGCCTGGATTTGTGGGTAGTAAAATCTGCCATTAAGATTTTAACCATCTGCTACCAACTTTCACAAAAGGGATGAACCTCAATACAGAGGGGCCAAATTCTACTCTCATTTACACCAGTGGAAAGCCAAAGTAACTCGATTGGACATGGCTGGACTATTTGGTCCGATCAACACTTACTACAAATTTCATCCTTTTTTAGTAAGGGAGTCATTTGTGAATGGATCCTGATTTGCTTCAAAAGTGTATTATTCATACCTTAAGTACCTTAGATAAATGAGCTACAGGCCAATTACTATCCCCATTTTACAGATATGGAACCAAGACAGAGATTTGGTCCTTAACTACCACAATTAGAGGTATGATTTTTTTTTTTTTTTTACCAAAATAGTTATACCAATATAACACCTAGTGTGGATGCAGTTATACTGGTATGAAGTGCCTTATACTGGTATAGCTTATTCCCATCCTCCATGAGAATAAGCTGTATGGCATCTTTATCCCAGTATAACTGTCCACACTATAGGGATTGTACCACTTCAACTATACCAGAATAAAGTTATACAACTTGTGTGTGTAGACAAACCCCAAGTGACTTGCTCCTGGTCACACAGGAAGCCTGGGGGAGGGGGGAGGGGAAATCAGGATTTAAACTTCTCTCTGCCCAGTTGAGTCCTGTAGCCTAACTGCAAGACCATCCTCCTTTCTACACTTGTACAGTTCCTAGAACACAGGTTTGTAATCTATTACTGTATTTAATGTTGATGCTACAAGGCTGGGTGGCCCAGGGAACGGATAATAAAGTACACAGCCTTTGACTTTAGATCACCAGCTCATATTCAACCCAGATTGGAAGTGACCCAAATCCTTCTGTATGATGCCCTAACACTTCCCTACACTGTGTGTAGCTCCCCTTTCCAGCACAGCACCTTAACTAAACAATAAATACACAACAAAATTACTTACACACGAGCAGCATGACCTCCCTGAACCTCCTCTTGAGTGATTCTCTCATCATTACTTAGTTTTGATGGATAGAAACAGACGAGTCAAGGTGAAAAAAAAAATGTCTTGCCTAGACCTGTCAAAGATTTATAGGGAACCTGGGAGTGGTGAAATAGATGCAATAGTGCCAGGAACGTCCAGGTTACTTGAACACATTATGCACTGTGATGCTGATTTAGAGGGAATACCAGTAATTTTTTTTCTGGCCTTGGGTTTACATTCTTGTATAATGACTTGAATGGATATTTGTAGTTATCAGGACATGTAACAATGTACAGGAGAGTCCCTGTCACTCAAGCCTGCCCCTTGGCACTGATAGGGGATCTGAAAGAGCTGTGGGAGTGGAATCAAAGGGCAGGAATGCATAAGAATAAATGGTGATGGATTAATAAAATAATCAATAATGATATAAAAGGCTGAATCTTTTCCTCTTTTCTACCCTCTTTTGGTTGGCCTTATGCAGGCTTTGCATTCAGATGAGGGCAAGGACCCTGCACTATGCCCTGCTCCATAATCTCCTTGCAGTCTCTCACCTTTATGCATGCAGGGCTAGACTTTAATGATGCAGGGTAGGGGTTGAGCTGTAGAATATTCTACTTTATCCACAGACTTCAGGCATGGATGAGGCGCTGTGTACATGGCTCATTCTTTCATGTGTATTTCCAGCACCGGCTCAAGCTGCTTGAGAAGCTGGCCCCACAGTAGAGAGACACTGAAAGTTTTTGTCATTCAAAGAAAACTGCTATTAGATAAATAACACTGAGCAAAACGTAGCTCTCTCTGACCCGCCAAGAAACTCCACTGGTTAGCCTTGCATTTGTTTAATTGATTGGCTAGGACTGGACGGTGCCATAAAAGTTGCTTACATAAGGGGGACAGTGGCTAGGCTATACTAGAGGCAGCCGCCTGGAAGTGAAACAAGCAAAAGCCCAAGTTCACAAAACATCCAGCTGATCTGGTTCATTTCCAGAGCGGTTAAGTTATTTACAGAAAGGTTCTAATTACTGATCAAAAAGACGAAGGAAATTAAACTGGGATCCCAACGCACAACGCAGATGATTACTAGTGATCTGCTAAATGTTTGCAATGAAAGCCCTAGGCCATGAAAATCTCACCTGGTTTTAGATTTGTTACAAATTCACAACCCAGCCCAGGTTTGCTAAGAAGTCTGAGGATCTTATTATAGAACCAGGGCCCTCTTTTGCAATACCAAAGGGATTGGGGGTCTGGTCCAACATCCATTAATCTCAATGTTCCATGGATCAGGCCCTTAATCCCCATTTTAATTACAAATCTCAGCTCAAACTGCTAACGACACCACTATGCTTTTGTGTCAAGAGCTGGTAGGAGTTTGTAACTTCCCCACTTTTAAGAAAATAGGATAAACTCAGTGATTTTGACCAAGTTGCACTTCAAAATTTGGGGTTTATTGAAACCTGCATATTGAAGTAAAATTTGGTTCAGGATGCATGCCAAGCTATGTGGACAGAATATGGGGAAAATGTCTGCGTGAGCCCCTGCAAAGTGAAACAGCTATATTTCCCTCATCTCTCGTATCGGATCACATCCAGAGTCAGTTCTAGACTTCACAACTGAAACATGAACACACAAACTTTGGGGAAGTTTATCCTTGGAACCAAACTTGGATCTGTGGCATGGGCCCATCTTTGATTAGAACAGCCCTTTTCCTTTATGGTGATTTCATCTTTGGAACGTATTTAAAGTTTCCAGTTTAAATAAAATGTCAGTTATAAACATGTCAATTTCTAACCATATTTTACTGCGAACCATCCTGCCCAGTGTTTTTACTCTTCTCCTAATTTATGTGCTTCTCATGGAAGGTAGCAACTCGAATGCATTAAAATATGGGCAGAAAGTCAAGCCTCGCATTTCCCTAGGACTGTTCCAGATGAAAAAACTGTGAAAAACGGTGTAAATTAGAGCCATACTCAAAGCAAGCTCCATCAGTCAGATCTTTTCTCTGGAAAAAGTCATGCACTTTTTGCCTGGGAAAGTTCTACCTAAGTACCAGTCTGGAACACAGTAACATACATAACTGTGCCTTAATGATACAGTGAGTGACAGAAATAGGTGCACAGTAATAAAGATAAGAAGATGTCCGAACCCAGGTCTCTATGGCAATAACTAACACATACAGCGGATGTTCCTCAATACTTTCTAGTTTTTCACTGATCAGCAGCTGACAACTATGGTATTCATGGCATTCCTTAACCTTAGTACAGGGGTTAGCTGGGGAAAATGCTGTAAATAGCATGGGAGTATTAGCTATAAAGGCAACTGGAGAAATTTTAGAGGTGACCACAGTAACTAGTTAATGTGTCCCTTGCATCCAGATGTTTTTTCCTTCTAAAATCACCCACTAGGAATTGTATTTGTTTTTCAACATTTAATTTTCTCCATCAACTGCTGCTGATTACATTTAGGCCATTTCATTTTTAATGAATTAAAAACTTTCAATGCTACAACAAGAAATTTTTCAGACAGCATCCAGCTACCTAATGGATTACCTTGTCAGCAGAACTATTTAAAACATCTGGGGCCAGAATTTATGAACAATCCATACTCAGCTCCTGGGGCATAAGAAATCACCCTGCCCACTTTGTTGCTTTATTCCAGGGGAGCAGAGCAGGGAGAGTTCTTGGCCTTAGAATCTGCTGGACTTTTCTTGGTTTATCTGTTTACTTGCACACCTGCTGCTTGGATTTCATGCGTATTTAAATAATGGTCCATGGCTCACGACAGTTTTATCACCCTAAAAAAACCCAATAATGAATAAAAAAAAATCAGAATCCCTCTTTTATAAACAGTCCAAATTCACACGCCGCTGATTTCAATAGAGTTACACCAGCCAAGTTTTTTGGCCCAATATGTGTCATTCGATATAATTAAACATCTGTGGCATTCTTCATAGTAAACTGGGAAGAAGGTGCCAGTAGCTTCCATTCAGTGTGGCTAGTTGCTTTCACTTAGTCAGTCAAATCTATCATGGCCTGATACAAAACCCACTGAAATCAACAGGAGTCTATCCATGGACTTCAACAGGGTTTAGATCAGGCTCTGTCCTAGGTATTTCCAAGTGAAAAAACATTATAGTGTTAGGTATGGAAATATCCTTCAACAAGTGAGGTGAGCACAGTATAGCATGTTAGCTGTTTTTTAAAAGATGTTTCCTGGTAAACTTGTGACGCTCTTAAGCAACCCTCTCCGATTCAACTGCCTGCCTGCTATTACACCCCAAACTTCATTTAAAAGCCAGCACAGTATAATTATTAATTTGAATTAATATATATTCATATTCATGTGATCAATAATTCATAGCTGTTCCTCCTAAGACTCCTACAGCAGTTTTGTGACAACAGAAGGCATATAAGGGCTTTTTTCTTCCTCTTCTTTTCCTTGCTTCCTACATGTTTGGTGCCTGGAGTGCATGGAATTTGAAGAAAACTGTTTCCATGGTGATCCTTCCTTCTCCAAGCAGCAGGCTATACCAGCCTGCAGTTCTCTCCTTTCTGAAGTGCATTAATGTTCCTTATTGCTTTCATGCTAAATATATTGAAGATTGGATTTGATTTCCTCAGCAGCGATACAATTTTATCAGAAAAATGGGAGTATATATATTTATTTTCAGCATAAAGAATAAGTTCTCCCCTCCCCCATCCTTTCAGCAAGAGAAGGAGAAAACCTAACAAGGAAGAGAAAACTAACCAGTTATTAAAGAAAACCTCCAGGAAGACAGAGGTTAATGGGAAGATTTGAATTCTCAGAGCAGTCCAGTTTGAAATGGAGCCGTTTGGCTGTGTCTTCCACATTGTAACGGAGACTAGGAAGGAGCCTCTGTTTCGCTGGAGGAAGGTGTGGACCACAAATGGCACTGGGTTAATTCTAGGAGCGGCGCCAGGGTTTTTGCCGCCCTAGGCGGCAGCGCTCCTCCTCAGAGCATTCGGCGGCGGGGGTCCTTCCGCTCTGTGTCTACGGGGCGCTTCGGCGGCGGGTCCCGGAGCGAGTGAAGGACCCGCCACTGAAGCACCCCGAAGACGCGGAGCAGAAGGATCCCCGCCGCCGAATTGCCGCCAAGGACGGCAAAATGCTGCCCCCCAAATCCTGCCGCCCTAGGCGACCACCTAGGGTTGCCTAGTGGAAGCGCCAGCCCTGGTTAATTCTCATCTGCATATGCTAGGCATTAGCATATCCAGAATCCTTGCTTAGGGCCAGATGCTGCTCTCCATGAAGCGAATGGCAAAACTACCAGTGGTTTGAAATGGGAGCAAGACGATGCTCTTCTTGAGATGCAAGCTGGCTTGTGTGCTGTTATTGTCCCAACGTGGAGCCCAGTCCTGCACCCCGCATTGCTGTAACTAGGAGCTGGTGAATGAATTCCCATCGGTGGGAGCTGAGCATGCTCAGCACCTCTCAGAAGGCCTGATCCAGTAAGAGGAGGAGCACCTTCAGCTCCCATTGAACTCAATGGAACCAGAGAGTGCTTATCAGCACATTAAATCAGGCCTATGAACTCCAAGATGGCAGCACTGAATCGGTTTCATTTGATTGCTAGGGTAATTAAGGTTCTGACCCTGGAATAACTCTCAGGATCTGATACCAAAACCCAGAGGAATGTATTCACACGTGCTAGTTCTTTTCCAGACGGGCTTTGCATGGGCCTTCTGTGTCGTCTCCTCTGGTCTCACTGCTGGAAGAAAGAACTGGGAGGAGAGTCTCCTTCCTCTGATCCTAGTTGCCAGAGAGCACAATCAAGCTAAGCGTTGCTGAGGCTACTAGAAGGGTGAGACATTCGTGCTCATGGTTCAGGCAGACCTTGCCCCCAGCCATGATCAGGGCCTCTGTGACTAATGCCCACATACCCTTTGGTCTGCAATGTAGAGCTGCTCCTAAGCTCTATGCTGATCACTGCAAATCCCTGTATCATATTAGTTCACAGCAGATATTAAGGACAATGTGGATTAATCACCCAATAACAGAACATGCGACTGCTGCAGCACGTCTCCTGAGCAACAGAGGCCACGGAGAGGCTACTTTCCTGCACTCTACGCCACCTTCCCATCGAATTTCAAATCAAGATCAAGGTCTCATCCTTATCTTCAAAGCACTCTGCGGCCTGGACCCAGGATATCTAAAAGACTGTCTATAGCTCCAGGATGAAGGCCATGGTCAACAACTTAACTCCTCTGTATAACACAACTCTCAACAATAAGAGTGAAGCTAGGCTCTGTGGGAGACAGAACTTTCTCCGAGTGTGGTCTGACACTGTGGACTGATCTCCCCCAGGCACTAAGGACTCTCAGAAGCCTGACCACTTTTTGCACCAAGGGCAAGGCGCATTTCTTTGTCTTTGCCTTCATTCATATAAACACCCAGCAACAGGTATATTTAATACACTTAAAAAATCCCCCCCAAAACAAAACAAGACACTCCATTCCACTCGCTTCTCCTCTGGGGAGAAGAGAGAACAAACAACAAGTGACTGATGTGTAGTCACATCTCTTAATGCACTACTGGAGAGCACACAGATACTATGGTGATGAGTGTGATATAAAAGCCTATGCAGAATACAATGGAATAGAACCAGTCATTTTATCTATATACCAGGTATTGTGGAGCCACAATCTAAGGACCTGATCCTGTTTTCATTTAAGCCAAAGGCAAAACTCCCACTGGATTTCACTAGGAGCCTTAGGGAGATATAGTACAGACTAATGTATGTCCACAGACAGGCATGTGCAAATTCCACTGAGGTTGGTAAGAGTTGCACATCTATATGTGGATTTGCCCACGTGAAAAGAAAAATAAAGAAACATTCTGCACAACTAACAATAAAGCTCATTATGCTGTGAGCTCAAATAAAAAGGGATTCACAGTGTAAATTGGGGGGGGGGGGAAGTCGCTGATGAGAGCATCGTTTCCAATTGAGCTTACATGTATTATAGCAGCTGGCTCATCCACCCGCCTTCATCTTTTACTGGATAATGCAATGATCAGATTTTGTTAATCAGCTCGTTAAAAAAAAATTACACACTATTGCAAAGACATGCTGGTGGCAGACTGAGTTAGGAGGCAAAATTAGGATGAACTGTCAGGAAGGAAGGAAGGAAGGACTGACAAGTACAGAATCTGAAATTACTAACTCGTTAATAGTATTGCAGTGCGAACTCAAATCAGCAATGATGCCTGTTTCACAATGCCCTAATCTTCGACTGATATTAAGGGAGATGGTGGTTGGGCCTTGTAGTTTTTCAAGGGCAGCTCCATTGTAACTACCTGATTGTTGTATTGATCAGATCTCTGTCATGTTAAAAGAGAGGGAGTATGATAAGAACAGAAGAACAGCCATACTGGGTCAGACCAAAGGTCCATCTAGCCCAGTATCCTGTCTTCTGACAGTGGCCAATGCTGGGTGCCCCAGAGGGAATGAACAGAACAGGTAATCATCGAGTGATCCATCCCCTGTCGCCCATTCCCAGCTTCTGGCAAACAGAGACTAGGGGCACCATCCCTGCCCATCATGGCTAAAAGCCATCGATGGACCTTTCCTCCATGAACTTCTCTCTTTTTTGAGCCCTGTTATAATCTTGGCCTTCATAACACCCTCTGGCAAGGAGTTCCACAGGTTGACTGTGCGTTGTATGAAAAAATACTTCCTTTTGTTTTTTTTAAACCTGCTGCCTATTAATTTAATTTGGTGACCCCTAGTTCTTGTGTTATGAGAAGGACTAAATAACACTTCTTTATTTATTTTCTCCACACCAGTCATGATTTTATAGACTTCTACCATATCCCCCCTTAGTTGTCTCTTTTCCAAGCTGAAAAGTCCCAGTTTTATTAATCTCTCCTCATATAGAAGCCGTTACGTACCCCTAATAATTTCTGTTGCCCTTTTTCTGAACCTTTTCCAATTCCAATATATATCTTTCTTGAGATGGGGTGACCATATCTGCACACAGTATTCAAGATGTGGGCATACCATGGATTTATATAGAGACAATATGATAATAAGACAGAAATTATCTATCCCTTTTTTTAAATGATTCCCAACATTCTGTAAGCTTTTTTGACTGCCGCTGCACATTGAGCGGATGTTTTCAGAGAACTATCCACAATGACTCCAAGATCTTTCTTGAATGGTAACAGATAATTTAGACCCCATCATTTTATATGTATAGTTGGGATTATGTTTTCCAACATGCATTACTTTGCATTTATCAACACTGATCTAATGATTAGGACTGTGAAACATTTTCTGGTTGACTCTGGCACAGACTTATGTGACTTTGGGAAAGTCAATCAGCCCCTCGGTGCATCAGTTTCCTCCATGTGTAAAACAGGGGATTACAATATCTATGTTATAAATGTTTTGTGAAGCTGAATTAATTAATGTTTGCAAAGTTCTTTGAGATCCATAGATGACAGATACTATACTGTGCACCCATATTACAATCATCAAACTGGAATTGTTGCAGTGGGGGACAGGGAACAGCAACTTTCATCTCTAAGACCTGCAGCTGAGTCAGCGTTACGACTGCAAAATTAGCCATTTCCCATCAAACATGGCCCAAAGACAACATCCTCTGAGCTGGCATGCACAGTATCACCCTGAAAGCCTTTAACCTATTACTATTTCAATGAACTCCCAGTGCAGCCTGTTCATCTCTGAGTCATTCTTACTCTCTGCAACCCTGATGTTGAGTCACCCATTACTCAGTGATGGGGGAAGGAAGCCACTGGCATCATTTCTCCCTTATGCCTCTTTACTCTGTGTTGAAACTTTGGATGGCACCACCCTATATACTGGGCTGTGTTTACTTCTGGTTTCCAACTACCATCCATATAGAGCTTGCCCAGACTACATTTAAGGTGCAAAATCACAGCATTTCTTTAGGTATAATCCCCGCCCCCCGACTCTCACTCCTTCTAAGAAACAGGCAACAAATGGATACTCTTACTGGCATGTACATTTCATGGGAAAAATTCACACTTTGGTGTAAATCGATGTAGCCCTTTTGACTGCACTGATTTACACTCGCTGTGGATTTAAATATATGGAGATATACCGATCTCCTAGAACTGGAAGAGACCCTGAAAGGTCATCGAGTCCAGAAATGTAAGCACTAGTAGGTGTAACCATTTGTTGACTGTTTCCTGGAAGGAGTGAGAATCTGGGGGATAATACTTGTTCTGGTGGTACAACCAGAGCTTTGGGGCCAACAAATTCCATTGGGTTCCATGAGTCAGCATCCTCAGACCTAGGCCTGTGGTTTATACATGGAATTTAATTTGGCCAGTTCTTCCCCTCATTCCCCAAGGTCTGTTGGGTTGCTGTTGTTTTTTATTTAACCAGCCCCGACCTTTTTACCGAACAAAGACTGTGTGGATGGATGTGTGTGTCTGGCCCTTCTTCCGCCTTCCTCCTTCGATCTTACCAGGTATGGTCCTGATGTGGGAAGCATTTGAGAAAATATTTCAGAGAGGGAGGGGGGCAATGGGGTTAATGCCTAGGAGATGGACTCATGCAGAAAAGCAGAATCGTGAAAGGGACTCAGAACTGGAGTTCAGCACTAGGAGCCCCCATCTTTTTATTATTTGTATAAATCACTCAGCTGATGGCACTGCAAGCAAAGACTCCAAGTCTGCAGCTGATAATAAATTAGGAAGCACCATAAATAACAGCAAACCAGGCTGCCAAATGAAGGATTTAGATCATTCAAATCCCGAGCTAGGAGTTGTCAAATCCAGTTTAATGCTGATAAGTGTGGGATAATAATTCACTGCAAACATGCCTCCCCCCTCCAGAAGTCCCTCAAATAGAGAAAGGACATGGATGGATTTGTTGAATGGAATGGGGATGCTACACATTGACCAGGAATGGGACTGAGTTATTGTACAATAATCCCCAATGTCCTCAGCCTGCTGTGGGGCTGTAATAAAGAAAGAAGGCATGCTGCAGGATTCCATTAACTGGAGAACATGGTCTGAATCAAAGAGATTTTATGCTGTTAAAGTGGGTGAAATGAACATGGGAAGGTATTGGAAAAATTAAAGGGATAAGGGGGAGGGGAATGACTAAGGGTCTGGTTGTATCCACTAACAGGACTGCTGGACACTTGACATAGATCTAGCCAATTAACAGATCCTCAGCATCTCTCTTTTTGCTAATCACCATCTCAGGGCCATTGAGTCTGTGGGAGGCTGTCGAAGCTTTGAGTGAGAAAGGATTTAAAAAAAAAAAAAAAAGCACAATCAAACCTTCACGTTCATACTTCGACTAACATAGTATAAATATCAATAGAAGACAGTTTTGGAAGCTTACTGGCTCAAAAGCTCAGGAATAGCCTAAAGGTCTTAGCTAGTTCAGGAAATTGTTAGATTTTGAACTTTATTGCTCAAAAGGAGTTCTTTTCACTTCTCTCTTTTTAAAGGACATCTGAAATGCATGCAACATCAGCAATATGGAATAGAGGCCATAAGTCAAAGGCGTAAGTAGGACGGTCACACTTTTGTAGGAAGACCATGGAAATACCAATGCCAAGGTTAAAATACTCTCAAGGCTTAATCTTTAAAAGAGGCCTCAACCTGGTCTCAATTTTGCAGGTACAGTTTTGCCTCCACAATCACTCACAAGTGCAAAGGCATGCTCCTTATACTTCTGCCAATCCAGGTGCCACCTGGCAGGCACGACTCATTTCTCTGTGCGGGTTCTTTTCTAAATGAGCAGTGGAGCCAACCCAGAGCCACTTGGGGTGGATCCCACTTAAGAAAGCAGTGCTGAGAAAGAAGGGCAATAGTCGAGGAGCTATGGTCACAATGTGAACAATCAGGGAACTTGGAAATGATACAAAGGGTGCCCAGACACTATGGTGAAGGTCATCACTGAAATGCTTGCAATGAAATCAAACACAAATACTTCAGCACCCGGAGCTACTGGGGTGTTAATGTTGACTTTGGGGGAGCTAATCCTCTGGGCATAAAACTCGTCTCTCCGATCTGTGCACCATATTGCGGCTCCCTTATCATTGTGAATAACACCTTACTCCACCCATTCATTTCAATAGTAATTTCAGCAGGACTATCTGGCTCTATACACCGTGAGTAACAGAATCAGGTCCCGTTTAGGCAGAAATAAGAGGTCTTCTAAAAGATCTGAATAATCACAGATTATTCCCCCCCAGTTTGATTTAAACCCATGATGAAATGTTAACCAGAACCGGATGGATAAAATTGCCTCCCCCCAACAAAAAGGGGTGGGTGAGAAACTAATTCCCTACATTTCATCAGGCAGAGCATAGTGTGGCTCAGAGGGTCATGCACAGATGATCTGATGCAATCAATCTTCTTCCAAACTGTGTGGTCCACAGTGGGGGGTGAGGGTAGACTACAGAGGTTAAACTGGGATCTAATGGCATGCAAAATCGTACATGATTGATCTGCATTGATTTTTCCCCACTGAGGGGAATGATAGGTTAGCAAACAGAAATCAATTCCACTGCATTAAGCTCAGTAAGAATCTGATCTCATCAGCAAAATGCCATGAAACATTATTGCGCAACCACACAGAGAACCGTATTGCTGTTCTATTGCAGAGGATTTCCTTGTGCAGACACCCCATGCCTGCCTGGTCTCCTGATTCAAAATAGCAAGCTTTGAAGTGTTTTAATTGCATCAGCGATTCCACGTGTCACATAGCATGGTGAGGCTGTGATGCTATCTCCCACAAAACCCCAAGAGAACACCTGCAAACTTGGCAGAAAATTTGGGTCCACATCCCGGTTTCATGGCTATTATGTCAATAATGGGCTGAACAAAAATCCGGTATCTGAATTTTTTAACTCCCTTGTGCTTTGTGAATGTTCATATCTGAAGCCAAATTTCATGGTTTGCATCCATTTCTTGTCATGGTGTCACCACATCACATGACACGCAATGGCTGATAACCCAAAATGAAACAAACCTCCTGGATCTAACTGCTACAAATATTGGCAAGTACAAAACTCGCTGCCAATGGTACAGCAAAGAATGCATTAGTGCCACAGACCTTGGCTAGAGAGTTTCCATCTTCTGGCTCCTGTAGCACATCTCTGCTGCTTTGCCCCATGTTGCTATTTCAAAACACCTTAATCAAAGCACAGGAATATAGTTCTGCCTACTATCCTGGAAAGATTTAGTTTGCTGTAACTGTTTGAATTGAGAATTCAGAAGAGAATAATTTCAGAGAAGTAGTTATCCTTAAGCACTGCACAATTTACTTTGTATGGTGCTTTAGAGAGATTTTCTTTTTAAAACCCACATCTTCCCTGCCCTGGAGAACTTGGATTCAAAGGATCAGATTGTGTCTCTTTACCACATGGCTGTGCAGGGGAATAAGATCCACTCCCCCACTCTCCATGGCCGTGTTTGCGATCCCCGCCACCCTTCATTGCAGGTTGGCTGGAAAGTAGGAGCAGCTGGCATTCCCTCTCAGCAAATGGCTAGGGAGGGGCCGGGTATATCAAGCTTCGCCTCCAACACTCCTGCAGGCCAAAGCGAGCCAGCGCAAAGGGGGAAGGAAGTTGCACTTTTTTCAGGGCTGATGCCCTAAGGAGCTAAGGGAGAGCAGGGGAGGAAAGAGTCACTGCTTCTTCCTTAGGCTCATACTCGGGTGCAGCAGCTCCATTTACACATAGTTCTGCTCTACAACACTAGATCAGACCAATCTAGAACCTAAACCTGAGCAAAGGAAGGAACCGGAGAAAGGGGAGATGGGGTAGAACCAATAAGAACAGCGTGCTCCAAACCGCTTAGTGGGGAGCAGTAACTCGCATGCCTTCCCACTGAAGTCAGTGGCATGGCTTGTCCAGGTCATTACTGACCCCTGGAAATAAGGAGTTCAAGATCTGACCCAGAGCTATTTTGGTGTTTTTAAAATCACAAACTGAGGGCAAGAAGGAACGAGAAAACAGCCTGGAGTGGAAATCAGCAATGGAAAGAGGGGGGGTTGCAAAGGGATCTGCAGGAGGAGAGTGCTCTCTCTTGGCCACAGGAAGAGGAAGGGCATTTCAGGCTGAAGGAGAAAAAGTTTTCCCTGGAAAATAACCAGCCACACTGAACTGTAGGGGAAAAAAGCCTGGTCTGGCCTCTTTCCTCCCCAATGCCCTTTGGCTAGGATGAGATTGTACATCACCCCTGCTCTTGTCCATTATCCTGCTGAGCCACGTGCCCCTGCACACCAGCATTCAAGCCTCTTAAACCAATTGCCATCATCAGGATTCATGCGGTGTGTGTCTCCAGGCCATACATGTGTCCCTTCATTAAATGTACCTGGTCTGTGCTAAACGGATCAAGAGGTTAACAGGGCAGGGGTCGAAGCTACAGAATTCATTTTCAATTACACTCCCCTTCCCCACTCTCCCTTGTAAATGAATCACTGAACCCTATAATTACGAAGAGGCAAGCTGCACAGCGATGGGTGGCAATTCTCTGTACAATATGAACTCAGAACTGTGTTATCACCCCACACGGATCTTGGATTTAAACTTGCACTGGAAAACTCATCTCGTCTTTCAGCATTAAGATGCACAACTCGTTAGCTCTTGGATTAATGACAATTTTTAATTGGCCAGGCTATGAAAACCTTATAGAGCTATTATACGTTACACCTGTAATAACTGAACAGCATGTTAATCAAGACAATTAGTGTGGGACCCAGAGAATCCCTCTGCCACTGTGAATAATCCTTCTCACTTTGAGAGGAAAATTAACAGCTGCTTTATGGTGTCTCAAATTATCTCACTTTGTATAAGATCTGCAATCAGAGCCACATCAAGTGAGTGGCATATATCATTCACGCCAGGACAACAAAACATCTGTTGTGACATTAAACCCTAGTATTAACCCTGACTTTGAAGCATCTCTGATGTTGGGATGGTGGAAGGCAGCACATGTTGTTCGTGGGATAAAATGGCAGTAGCGAACACTGGAAGTTTGATATCTTCAAAGAGACTTCCAAGAGAAGATGTAAGAAGGGAGAAATAGAACAGCTCAGTTTAAAAGCATTATATTACCCCCAGAGAAAAGAACAGCCAACGAGGGTTTTCCTTCTAGGTTAAAGTAATTTGAACAGGCTTCTCAGTGGCTACACAGACAACTTAATCTACTGTATTTAGCTTTTCCCCACCACCACCTTCGAGTCCTTGCAAGGTGAGGATAATTTTACTCCTTGTGGAAAGCTGAAAATGCACTTATTTTCGTCCTCTGAATGTTCCTGTCCTACTGCTATACAGCTAGTGACAGATTGCGTCTCAAGTCGGTGCTAAGATGCAGAGATGGTGTGATGGAGAAGATTACAGAAGACTTCCCCCCCTTGTTAGGACACTGTAGTGGAGTGAGCAGTCAGTTCCCTGGACTCCTTGGCCATGCCCTTCAGTCCTAGGAGAGACCCTGTGTGGTGACTTTAAGAAGCTCAAGGTGTGTCAATCACTATGGAAGCCAGAGAGAATCACAGAGTCTGCCTGTGTCCAGCAGCCTCATTAAAGAATCCCCGTTATATCCATTACAAATAAGTCACACCTCCTCTCTACCATGAAAAAGTACAGTGGCCTTTTTGAATCCTGCCCCAGGTCAGGACTGAGAGAAGGTCAGTACTAACTGATGGCTGCTTGGGAGCCTATGTGATACAGATCGTTGAGTCTTAATCCAGTTCCTAGTGGAGAAGCATCTATTTGATAACAGCCCAACTGGCTCCCCTGTTGGTAGTCACAGCAAAGAGCAAGGACTGAATAAAACCCTAAGAGGTGGTCTCTCTCTATGCAAGAATTAGGCACACTGGTATAGTAGGAAGGATGAGAAACCAGTGCTGCTAGTGCCTGTGTCCTACCCATTCTGTAGGTAAACAGCAGATGTCATTTCCCAGGTTTATTAATCGGTCCCTTCGCATCATTGCTGAAATTCCCTGAACAAAAAGTTTTAAAATAAAAGCAAGTAGTGCAGGAAGTTCCATAGCCAATTTACAAAAGACAAACATGTGCCCAGCTGTATGCATAACAGAAAGGATTAGAAGATGCTTCTTTAATAATCCTAATTGTGGTGAGACAGACACACTGTAAGTATGCTTAGTGTAATTATGAAATATGTCTGCATAACGCAGTCAATTTGAGCAAATGAAACCTGTCATGAATCGTACAATTACGGAGATCCATCATTTTCTGTATCATTTTGCTTCTGTACATTTCTCTTTCTATTGTTACATCTCTCTTGCACACATGCACACAGTCCATTACACTTCATACGTTTCTATTGATTAGAGAAATGAGAGGAAATGTGCTTGGCAAGTGATGAAAAGTGATAGTAGTCCCGCTGTATCCACAGCCGCTCTTATTTATTGATACACTGTCTTCCCCTCTGCCTCTGGTAACCTGGACAGACAGTGTATCGATTCCTTTCGGTTCTGCACTTAGGAGGGTCACAAACCCATTGGCATGACCAGAGGCCGCATCTAGTCCATGCTCCAATAGAAGTGCAAGGCTGCTACAGAATATCAACAAGATATTGTATTACCCAGTGGGTCTGATTTTTATTTAAATTCCTGGATCTATATGTTTTAAATTTTCACCTGTAAAAGCAGAGTGTGAAAAGGGTGCTGGAGATAGACAGAAAGGTTGTAGCTGGAGCAGCTGGTAGAAAAAGACTTGCATGTTTTCTGTATGGAACATATCCAGGATTTAGCTGCAATATGCCTTGTGGATGACTGACCAGAAATTCAATCCTACTGCAATCATTTCAAAAATCTTTTTCATGTGTCATTAAAACAGGCAACCCTTTGCCACAGGATTTTGAAGAGCATGGGAAAGAACATTTATTAAATATGGTTTAATGTGGATTCTTTGAATATTCGTAGAAAAAGATTTTCTCTTTTTAAAAAAGTGTTCATAGTGAATTAGAACTTCTGGAAGGTGCCACAACATTTATCCAGTACTCAGCTTAACCACTGCCCAACAAATGTGTTTCAAAAATGTATCATGTCTAGAGAGAGCAGGAGGCAGTATAGTATATCCACTAAAACCGAGGACCAGGAATCAGGGCACCTGGATTCTATGCCCAATTCTGCTACTGTGAGCAACTCAAGAGATCTATATTTTCAAATATAGGTAAATAGTGTTAGGCACTTAGAATCTCTTTGAAAAATCAAATAACTTCTCTGAGAGCCTTCCATTCCCACTGAAGCTGTTGAGCTGGCTGCTTAAATCTTACCAACTAATAAAAGGAACATTAATGATCTAGAATCCTCACAAGGACTGAAGGGTGTACCGTGAAGTTTGTGTTCACCCCAAGAGAGTGGAAGCAATGCTTGACATAGTCCTATTTGGATGCACAGGATTTATATATGTAACTCCTACTGACAATGTTAGACATTCATCTCCTGTCACCATGCAACAGGAAGAGAAAATTTGCCTCTGATTTCTGCAGTGACTTAGTGTGGTCTGGTGTTTAAAGAAGGGGACTGAGAATCAGGACTCCGAGTATATTCCTGGCTATACCAGTGATTCGCTGAGTGTCAGAGGGAAAGTCACGTGACTTCTCGGTCACATGTAAATTTACCCATGTGTAACATCATAAAAACACTTAGTGCTTTTCATCCGTAGGCCTTAAGCGGATGACAGAGGTACCAAATCAAACAGGTGCTTTGTGAGACAACTCATTACTGTGTATTTTGAGATCACTGGATAAGACTACTACTGTATTATTCTATTCAAATCTATAGTTCAGAGGCCTCATTTTTCCCACCGATGCTGAACCCCATCCCAGCCGCCATCACAGTGGGCACCATTTTACACCTGCCAATAATTGTGCCTCCAGTTAACTGCAAGTGCAAACCCTGGGAGTTAGAGGTCTATTTGACTGGCAGGTACACACAAATAGTTAGATGTTTAGCTTCTATTACTTGAACCTGTGATGATGAACTGCTGGTAAAATTATTTGCCGGTGCAACAAACACTGTCTGCAAAAACTGGAGGCCATCTCTGAAGAGAAGGCTCTTGTAGCTTATAGTAAAACTGTGCTGACCATGACACCCAGCTAACTGACAGTAGTATTTTACATAGGTGTCCTTACATACTGCCTTGCTAAAACCGATGGAGAACTGCAGTTAAATCAGCACTGCAGCAAAAAGGTCAGTCTATATCTGAACCAGAGCTTACAGTTTGCTACGGATGCTGCTTTTTGGTCATTTTGCTGAAGCCATCTGTTAGCTTATCGGGCAAAACCTATTGATTTTCTAAACATTTTAATTAGAAGTAACTAAATGTCAGCTAAGTGAGTTAAATTTGGAAGCAGCAAGCTTGCCTCTCATACACAGCAGCTGTTTTCAGCTTATGATCAAAATTTATCATCTTGCACGGATGTCATTTTCTTTTTCCATGATATTTCATTCTGCCAATTCGATGCATATGGCATAAGCTTCTAGGATAAATGCAGACATTACAGTATGAAATAACTTTTACAGAGATTTTCCTCTGAGTAAAGCATTCTAATAAGACATTGATAACATTCAATAACAGCACTTGTCAGAGACCCCTTCATTAATGATCTCAAAATACTTAAAAAACGTTGACTCTCACAATATGCCAGTTGTGCAGACCAATATCATTATCCCCATTTTACCCCTGGGTAAACTAAGGCACAGTTTAATTACTTGCCTAAGACATGGCCCATTTTCTAGCTTTTCTCAGTTTCCTCCTCAAGGGCTGTGCAGTTTAGAACCTAGGGCTCCTCTCTCTGAAAGCTCCTCCCACCCGCCCTTATATCTGAGTGGATTAATGAACTACATGTGACACAGAGTCAGCAAAACGCACTTAACATTTTCTTCCAGAATGCTGACTTGCTAAGAAGGTGAAGTTTTTACACAAACACTGCCTATCTGTGTTTCATGTAACTTTTCTGGGTCTTTGAAATAACAAGGCTCCTCCTGTCATGAAGTCCCAGAACAGGTTCGCTGAATATTTCAAAGTTTTTCAACTACTATGAACTATTTCTGTAACATTTGCAATGATTAATAGATGCTCAAGATAGCTGCTAACTGCTGAGTTTCAAAAATACTTAAATATTTGAATGAATGTAACAGGAACTATTCCAGATCTTAATGCCTCCAGGCTTAGAGATTCTACATCACTTTGATATCAGTTAATCTTTCACCATCTGATCAGCTTTGAAATTCAGAATGGCCGTGCCACTTCTATTTACTCTGATCTCCAGGGATGATAGGTAATGTGAGGTCTCATCCTTCAACTACCAGCGCTGGCATACTTTACAAGCCTGCTTTTTTGCACAATGCAGGAGGATGCAGTCATGGGTAACAAGCTGGAGATCCCACCCTTCTGACATACATGAAAAATGGCACCAAGAAGCTATCTTGGTAACACACCTTGGTGGACCATAACGAACAAAGCTATGCAACAGAGTATAACTGGATGAGGCATTATTTATATAGCTCTGGAAGGATGACTCCAATGAATGAAAAAGGTGGAAAAAATAAAACACACACTAATTGGGGCACACAGTTTAAATAGTACGGTCCAAGAGACATGTCCCAATGGTGACAGTTTGTGAAGGCATATAAAAAGAGATAGCATTTGTGTTCCACAGCGCCAAGTATGTGCAAGGGATGAGGGGGAGGGCAGCACAGAAGAACAGAAGCCAATGAATTAGTGATAAAGTGTGGGCGGTGTCATTACACATGCAGATAAATGCAAAGGGAAGTATGGAATTTATTTGACAAAAGATAAACACTTTTTACACAGACACCAGCTGAGCCAATATGACAATAATCTACTTTTAAAAAACCAATACACAGAAACCACAACCTCAAAATAATGCTAATATTTGAGAGGATATGCTTAATACCACAAATCTATGTTTAGGGGGTAAGTAAACATCATGTTCTAAAGCTACGTACAGACAGTCCTTGGCGTCTGTTGTGTAGATTTGAATTTAATCAGCCAAAGATGGTTTATCCAACATCTGGAGCCATATCAAGGAGGAAGACACCAAAAAGGGATTTATTTTATTTTGGGATCAAACAGCTGTAGCACAGTTGCACCTGGTAACACTATTAAAAGGTACAGATTTTTATGTAGTGCTTTGAACAACTAAAAGCCCTATAAAACAAGACAACGTAAAAGAGAGAAACACACCATACATGAATGCTCTCCTCAGAGCATTTCTTCCTATCCCCTTGTGGTATCATTACTCTCTTATTTCCCACACTTTCCCCCACCATTTATTCACTGTGCTATCCATTTGACGACAAGGTACTGAGAACCCTCAGCTGCCATTGGCTTCAACAGGAATTGAGGGTGATCAACACCTTGCAGAATGGAAATGGAATCACCAGAAACATACATAATTTCAAATTTCTGTGTGGCTTAAGTGTTGTGGCATGACATACTGTTTGAAATAAATGTTGTAAGCAAGAGACTCCAAGGTGTTGACCTGGATATATCTGGAGCAATGGAACAACTAGACAAAGCAAAGTCATACCTACAGTCTTACCGGTCCGATGAGGGATTTCAAAACGTTCTGAAGAGTGCACAGAAGTTGGCAGAGGAACTTCACACTGAAGCTGTTTTCCCACCCATTCAGGAGTCACCGAAGAAGACGACGACGACATTTTGATTACGAGGCACGGGATAATCCCATAAGAGACCCCAAACAACAATTCAAAAGTTGAATTCTTTAACCAGGTGCTAGATTGTGCAATACAGTCAGCTGAAGAACGTTTCATGCAGCTCAAGGAACACAGCAGTATATTTGGCATGCTGTATGATATTCCAAAACTCCTCAATATATATGAAGAAGACCTACACCAGCAATGTAGGGCACTAGAGACAGTGTTGACACATGATGACATGCACAATATTGATGGGAGTGATTTAGGTGATGAACTGAAAGCCCTTTCAAGATACATTTCAGCAGGATCAACTCCAAAGGCTGTTCTGGAATATATGTGCACACATAAGATGATCACCCTCTTTCCAAATGCTTTTGTTGCTCTGCGCATACTTCTAACACTTCCTGTAACAGTTGCCAGTGGAGAATGCAGCTTCTCTAAGCTGAAGTTAATAAAAACACATCTACGCTCCACAATGACACAGGAGAGGCTGATCAGCCTTGCAACCATCTCAATAGAGCATGAGCTGGCCCAGACTGTGGACCTTCAGCGGGAAGCAGTTCAAATCTTTGCAACCAAGAAGGCACGGAAAACACCACTTTGATTATTCAAACAGATAAAAATGCCAGTGTTTACTATGCAGACAAGAAAAGTTACATTTGCTGTTCAGGCGTTTGAAAGTTAAGTGTTACTTAAAATTTTTGAACAAGGCATTTTAAGTTGTTCGTTCGCCTTTCTTGGGGGTAGGTAGCAGAGCACTACCATGAGAGGAGCAGAACAGGAAGAAGGCAGAATTGAGACCTTTCAAAGTTTTGGCCCAAGCGAGGGGGTATGGGGGCGACATTTGAGCTCCTCGCCTCAGGTGCCAAAATGTTGTGGGCCGGCCCTGGTTATGCACTTACACCCTGCATCTGCCATAGCAACAATTTCAGTGAATGTAGATTAACCCTCTCTCTCCATGGCAACTGCCTGGCTACCAATATTCCATGGACAGTGACAGAGTGTCAGGTCAGACAGACCATCAGCTGCAGAGAAGGTGCATCCTGCTTCTTTAAGGGGTTACATAAGAGACCTGCATTGGACTGTCGACTCCATTCTTTCTGCACTCCTGGCCCAATCAAGCTCCCATCAAAGTCAATGGAAAAATTCTCACTCGCTTCAGTGAGAGCTGGACCAGGCCCCAGTACAGGACTGTCCCTACCATACAGTACATTTTAACAGTCATAATAGAACTACAGGATTTTTAGCATGTCTATCATTTATTTCAATGGAAGTTGATAGCACTCAGCACCATGCTGGATCAGGCCCTGAGAGGTCTGATTTTTCAGGAAATTTCCCCCCTGATTAATGTTTCTTAATTTAACAGACTCATTATATGATCTTTTGACCTACTATCTTGACTTGTTTTTAATTACTTTGTACAGCACCCAGAACGTTAGCTAGGGGATTACAACTATAAAAGGAGTACATTATTTGAATCCAATTTTTTTTTTTTGGCTTTTTTTAGGTGCATGTGTGCACGTCCTTTAGTATATGATAATATTCAGGATTTTTTTATTGCAATGATACCAAAAAAGTTAACAGTGGAAGCCTCATTGTAATCAAATATGTTGCAGAATAACTTAAATACACAGCAAAAACGAGTTAAGAACATGCCTAGATAGTGTTAACTGTTCAGTAAAACCATACAGCTTTCAGACCACTAAATCCTCAGCTTTAACCTTGAGAGTTTCTTCTCATATACCTGAACAAGAAAGCTTTGTGCCGCTTACTAGAAAGAAGTAAATAGCAGAGGGTACAATATTTATTTATTTTACAAAGCTTGAGAGCACCCTGACACCTATTTCTTCCAAAACTGATCAAGAATTTCAAGCACAAACCTGCCTGCACTGCTGTTGTCCTGATATAGATAAACATCTAATACCCAGTTTATATACCTCCTCCACAGTTGCCCAGAGAGGAAATGATCAAGTTTACTTCACTGAGTGATAAATCTCCATTCAATCTCTATCTCAAATGGACAAGTCATGGGTCACATTACTGTTAGGATCTGCTAGGGTATGATAACAGGAATCCATCTTTAACAACTTGATAGACCTAATATCTCTATGCTTAAAGATATCTACCGCTGGTATCCCAGCTATGCTGTTCACCAGCATCATTATAAAGAAAAATATACTGCTGAGCACAGAACTAGAAAGGTATAAATAAATACACAGGCAATTGGAACCTTGTTGCCTTTGGTGAACTCCATTTTGTTCTACCATCAGGTAACTAGGCAAGGAATTAGAGCTTTATAGGGTTAACAGAGCAAATGCCTATGGAACAGTTCAGAGAGCTCAGTAGCTTCCCATGTTTTTCTGCTGACATACCCCATGCCCATTTACTTCAAGACTCTGTGTTGATAGATACACTCAGCAATATGAGCCAGTACAGTGGAAGCTGCATAAGGGCTTGAACCTAAATCCATTGAAAAGAATGGAAATACTCCCAGTGGGCTTTGGATTAGGTCTTCAGAGGTCACCCTTATTAGGCACTCTGCTCTCATGAGACCAACCCAAAGTTTCCCCAAATATAAGGATTACAACTCTGCTCCACCTTTATTAGAAGGCTGCCTATTAAGCAAATATTTCTTAATAGTCACTTCAAACAGATTTCTCTATATTTCCTCAGTAAATAGGCTGCATTGTGACCTACATGTCACGTGACCTGAGTAAGGTGTTCTGGTCAAGATACCCAGTATCCGCTTTAGGACCCCTTGAGCCTAAGTCTGTCAAGCCTTCAAATCCAAACAGAGTTCATTTGCTTTCTGTTTAGCAAACTGCAATACCATGGATTACATCCTCTGGAGCAGACGGTTTCTTACCCCCTTTCCTTTTTCAGAGCTTCACATACATTGAAGATGTCAAACAGGATTTAGCAGAAGCGGTTGGATGAAGCCTTGTGTTTTTGGGGGAAACCTCGGAATAAACCTTGGGATATAACAAGCTTCCAAATTTAGATGCAGACGTTCATTAGATCAAATTGAAAAACAAAAAACAAAACACGCTTGATCAAAGGGGATTTAATTAAGTTGATTCTGACAAAGAATTAAAAGAGCTTTGCTGGAAGCTCTATTTCTGGTATTGGGGGCTCCATCTTTGAAGCTAAACACAGAGGGTATACGTCTACACTGCAATAAAACACTTGCGGCTGGCCCAAGTCAGCTGGCTCTGGCTCGCAGGGCTTGGGCTGCAGGGCTATAAAACTGCAGTGTAGACATCTGGGCTCGGACTACAGCTCAGGCTCTGGGACCCTTCCCCCTTGCAGGGTTCTGGAGTCTGGGCTCCGGTGTGAGTCCGGACATCTACACTGCAATTCTATAGCCCTGCAGCCCAAGCACGAGTCAGCTGGCCCACTGCAGTGTACACACACCCAGAGCTTCCTCAGGCAGTATTAGCACAAAAGAATCTGGACAAAACCATTAGACCGAGATAATCCTGTCCTTGTTTGTTTGCCACAATACATGAATCAAAGTATCAGCTTAACCTTGTTGTCTCTGGTGAAGTCTTATTATTAGCACATGAATCACATCAGAGTTAATTAGAATGCACTGAAAAATGTATGATGTATTCTAAACTTCTAACATCAAGGAAAAAAATATAGAGGGTGATGCTATTATATTAAGTGGCTAAAGAGTAGTCATTTGTATAAGACCACAGGCTTTTTCCACAGTTCCCTGCTGCTATTTCAGAATAGCTATATGGAATGCAACAGAAATGCTGGCTGTATTTTTTAATAAAATATTCTATTTCCCACTCAGTCCAAAGATTTTCTGTCAAAGTACGAACAATTCTGTTTAACAGATTACTGGTCCTCTTAAGGAATGAGATGTGGCGATTAGGATTTAATTTTAGCATCTAAGCCCCCCGCCCCAAAAATAAGAAAAGGGGGGGGAGGGTGGAAAGAGCTTTGCCAACTGGCTTGATCTGAATCAGTGCTCTGGCTTTTCCTCTACTCAGGTGTTTCTGCTGTAAGAACTGGTTTGGAGTTTGTTCTTCACAGCTTTCTCACATATATTAGGCCTTTAAAGCCCAATCCAGCTCCTATTAAAGTCAATTTCCCATTGACTTCAGTGGGAGTTGGATCAAGCCCCGAGGGAATATCTAGCTGCCTTTAGTCTGCTAGGGTGGATTATTTTCTTTGTTGGTGTTGGGTGATGATTTTCAAAGGATTTGATTCTTCTGTTGGCAACATCTGTGTGCCAAATAGTTGCCTCTTTTGAGAGGGAAGCAGCTCCCCGAAACCTGGCCATGACTAATTTCACTCTTAGCTCATTAGAGTTCGGTCCGAGCACTAGAGAGAAATCACAAATAACATCGGGCACTTCCTGTAAAATGTTACTCTTGATATTCTCCTTCTCTCCCCTCCCCCCCAGATTTTTTTGGGCAGGCAGGAAGTGGATCAGCGTCTCTCTTTCTGAAGACGATCCGGAAAAATGATTCACATAGGAGATTAGTTTTAAGAAGGAATGAAGTCTTCCTTTTCTCTCTTATTGTTTGGTAATATGGACTAACCAAGGTTACCCTCTGATTATTTCTTATGCACGTATACCTCCAAATCTTGGCAGTCTTTTCCCTATGTATTGTGTTGTAAAGGAGATAGTGTGAATAAGATAGTAGTGCATCAAGGTTTCACTCAAGCCGGATTAGTTGGCAGATAACATCAAATGAAGAAGGGGGAGGAAGAGGAAGTTGAACAGCTATTCTTACATCTCAGATCTCAAGCTCCCATTACTCATATTTCTGGGAGCAGACTTAATCCAATAGACTGGGCTCCATCAATGAATAAAATTGAAAGAGAGAGTTAAACACTTATTCGATACTTATTCATCACTCTTTGCACCAACATAGAGATTGGGTACATCTCAAAGGCTATGATTAAGTGACTTGAAAACCTGGAAGCTGACGATAAGGTATTTTCCTCTACTAGTAAAACACAATTCATCTTCTTGAACAGGTGACAGTAAGTTTCTTAGAGAATGCAACTTATTCCAGCCTTCATTTTAATGCCAGTTTCATTTTGGTTTCTTGACCCACAGAGGTGCAGGACTTAAATCTTGCTTGGCAGATATTTTTCCCTACATTAAAAATCCACAGGATACAATTGCAGGCCTTCTCTTTCAATTTGGTCCAGAGATAGATGCTCTGCATCAGATGGGGACTTCCTCCCAAGTTTATCTTCTAAGTACCAGGTCTGAGCTGAAGCACCACTCCTTTCAACTTTTAAAACGTCACAGAGATTTCAAGCAATCGTAAACGAACTGGAAGGCTCCATCTGATCGGAGATTTTTGCAGAACAACAACAACAACAAAATCAATGTTATCTTCTGAGTCATCTTTTTTTCTTCACAAACAGAGTCAGCTCCCAACAAAGAGCTTTTGTCCCTGAAAATGAACTCTGACTTGAATAGACTGGCTCTGATTTTCTTATGTTCGAGGCTGCCAAAAAGCAGTCATTTTCAAAGTGAACAAAAGAAAAAACCCACACTGTATTATGTGCAACAACACCTACATTATCAATTACTTACTTGGTCTAACTCCAAGTGATTGCTCTAGAAAAGGTAGCAAAGCTGGCAGCTATCAACAGATGCTGCCGTATGCTATGGTGCTAGTAAGCTGACAGGTGAAAGGGGAAGGCTCCTGAGGGAATGGGAAAGTGGTAAAATAGCAACACGGCATTAATAAGAACTGTTGGGGAGCAAACCCTCCCCTGCATCACCGGTGGGTGCCCAACACTGGACCTCAATCCGTCCCAAAAGCAGAACCTACATATGCAGAATGGTCCAGTGGTTAGGAGGATGTCCCAGTGGTTATGGCACTAGCCTGGGACCTGGGTTCAAGTTCCTGCTCTAACACAGGCTTCACGTGTGCCTCAGTTCCCCATTTGTAAAAAGGATTGCTGTACTTTCCTGTGTCACAGGGGACTGTCGAATGCGCTCCACAATGTGAGGTGCTCAGATACGATGGTAATGGGGGCCACATAAATACCTAGGGTACATCTACACTGCAATTCAACTGTGGTGTAGACGTTCAAGCTCGGGCTGCAGCCAGAGCTCTGGGACCCTCCATCTGGCAGGGTCCTCGAGCCTCGAATCGGAACATCTGCATTGCAATTGAACAGCCCCTAAGCCTGAGCCCCACAACCGAGAGTCAGCTGGTACAGGCGAGTGGCAGGTTTTTATAACTGCAGTGCAGACATACCCTTAGCTACAGAAACTAAAGGCAAAATGCAGGCAGGCACTTGCATGTGTACCTCTGTGTCAAAGCACCTGATATACAGCACCCCTACTATTCCATTGCTGAAAACCCTGAGTAAGGCCTGTTAATCACTCTGACTTGTGCTAGGATTTGTAATGCAGATACGTACGGCTCACCAAGGATAGGAATAGTTAGAGTAACCTGCTATCCGCAAGCAAAAGTAAGTGACCTAGAACTGAATACTGCAGAGCCAAATAAATACTTCTGATCAGTGGCAGAGTTGGGATTAATCTACCAATGAGATCTACTGAGTAAAAAGCAGGAAATAAGAACTAGGTATTATCATCATTATAATGTACCAAACACCTCAATTCCTACTGAAGTCAACAGAAGTTGAAGCACTCAGCACCTTGCAGGGGACAATCTCACCAGATAAAATCCTGTCAAGAATACATCTACTTTTTACCTTAGTCTACTAACAAACATGTCTCCCAATACTGAGAGATGGATGTGAATCAGGATAGCATTAATATAAAACCTCAGATATAGCAGACAAATGCTTACCCAGATCTAACACAGGCATTATACTGACTCAGTTAGGGGTTTCATTTGCAGCAGCCGATTGTCCAAAAGCTTCTGGGCCAGGGCTATTGTTTATAGACAAGAGAAAGATTTTAGCTCTTCACTGGGGTACCCATTGGTCTTGTGCAAACATCTGAAGTCAGTCAGAGTCAGGGAACACTCTCCTCTGAAAGGAGCTTGCTGATATAGCTGGGTTTGTTTTATATTTATTTATTTTTTTAATAGACTGTGCAAACTCCTAAAGACCTCTGTAATAGCAAAGATAAAGTTAATCCACTAATGCTTTTACCATAGTAAAAACCCCCAGAACAGAAACACATTACTGTCCTCTGATGGAATTTTAAATCAGTGTAAGGGATTAAACAGTATTATCAAGCTGATGATAGTGACTTGGAAAAACAGAATGGATTATGGGTAACGATTGTGTTCACCACTATTTGTGCTTAGCTCTCAGCAGATTAGGGCCCGATCCTGCAAGCCCTTCCTCATGCAAGTAGCCCTTGTTCATGACAGTAGGTGTCTCCAATGGAACGACGTAGATGAGGAAGGCCTGCTTGTGTGATTAAGGGTTTGCAGGATCCACCCCTTAATTTGTCTCAGATGCTAAATACAGTTAAATGCATATTTCGTTTTTATGGTTATAGTTTTCAGAAGGAAAGCCAGGCATCTAGGCCACCAGTTTGAACCAAGAGTTTTACTGAGTTGCAAGAGGAGTATTTGCAACACTGGAAAATTCCTTTATCTTCCCCTTATTATTCTGCTCACTGAGCAACTCTTGGGTGAGATACAGAGGATGTTGTTCTCTTAATGAGACATCAAAAAGTTAGTAAGCGGAACTGGGTCAGGGAACAGGTGCAAGATAGCGGCATCAATTTAAGAGCATGGCCCTACCATCAGCCCAGTGAAGTTTTCCTACAAAAATATTGAACCACCCCTCCTAGGAAACAATTCTGAAGTCGTGTGGCAGAGGCCTGCTGGCGCCAATAGTAATCTCGGAAAATGCACAAAGATTGACGACGATGTCATTGTGACGGCTCCACTGGCAATACAGCAACAGAGGCTAATAAAACCATGCAGAGCTTGCAATGTCACTTACATCAAGGCACCTTGAAATTAAAAGAGACCTGCTCAAGCCTGAGACTGACTCTGCTGCATCAGCTGCTAACACATTATGGGAGATGAGAGGGGCAGATGTGTTGTCAATCAGTGTGTGGGTTTATTGTACCAAATGTCTTTGGTGTGGAATAGCAACATGACTTCTAACAGAAGGCTTTGGAATGCATTGGCTAGTGCCACTACTCCCTTTTACAGAATGGAATGGGAACTGCTCAGCTGTGTGTCATATGTCCTCTACTGTAAAAGCTAAAAGAGATTCTCCTTTTGCTTAAGTCGCATGGACTGTGCTTTTGGAGCAGGAGGATCAGAGTCCTAGCTTTTCTGTTGCTGTGGTATTCCACATGACCACCCTGTGCAATAATACAGTGTCAATTGTGTAGTTCCAGATAACAATATTTTCCAACAGCTCTACTCATATGCATACGCCAGCACATGAGTCAATGCACATTTCTGGATTGTCAGTCTGGTTAATGTAATAAAGTATTCTGACAAACCCTTGCTGAACCAGTTCTAGTAGGTGTCATCAGATAATTTCCGCGTTCCACTGGGATGCTCTATAAAATTGCCATATCATGCAGCAGTCCAGCAACTCCACTGACAAGACAAGAGTTACTGTCTGATAAGTTGTAATACATCTGGGTGCAACTTACCAGGTCAGTGCTATTGCCATTGTTGTGATAACGGGGCCTACACATTTATCCTAATTGTGAGCTCAACTGTATAAAGCACGTGAAGGGTTCATAAAATGTCACAATGACCTATAAGAATGAATGTTGATGGGAGAAGATACGAAAGGTCGGCAGAAAGACTGACTCAGTCCAAACGAAAAGGCCAACTAATACAACTCAAGGCCTGTGGTAAAGTCATGCCTGGTAGGCAAAAAAAGTGTGGAACAGGAAATTAACGAACCAAAATTGGTCTGTCATGAATTAGGCCTAACTGATGGACAAAATAATGAAGGGATAGGCTATTCCGCCCATCATTCCCTTTTGGGGTCCTCAGAAAGAGACATGCCTGCCACCCCCATCGTCTCTTCTTTGTCTAATCCTGACCGAGGTCCAGACCAGACTGGGCTAGAGAGACTGATGACATCCCCACCGGCTCCAGCTGAATCCCAAACACCACTAGGGATGTGAGACTTTGCCACTGCCACCCGCCTTATGTTCTTTTCCTTCCCCACCTTATCTCCCTCTTTTGCCTTCTGTTTAATAGGAGTCTGGCTTAGCTCTTAGGCCTGGTCTACACTGGGGAGGAGGGAAATCGATCTAAGTTATGCAACTCTGGCCAGTAGTGAAGACATACCCTTAGTGTTGTATATTTTGCAACACTGCTGTAAACCTGTGACCAAAGAGGCAGCTGAACGTAATGCTCACAACAGCCCAATGCTCGTACAAGTTTGCCGGGTCCCAGAGCGACTGAGAATACTGTAGGCTGTGCTTGTGTTTTCACTAGCAATCTCACTGAGAGAAAAGTCAACACCAGAGACAGAAGCTGCATTGTCTGTCTTTGCTGTTCTTCCCTCATGTGTGTTTGTCTTGTTTTGTCTTCTAGGAAATGGGATCGGACTTCACCAACAGCTATGACAGGTCCAGCCCATCTCAGTTAAATTCCTTTGCTCCCCAAAAAAAGACAGTTATTGTCAGACACCATGAATGCCACCCAAAAGACTCAGACAGGGGGTTTTCCTTCTAAAAATTCTTTACAGCCAAAGGCAAAGAGGACAAGGGATGTTGCTAAAGTGAAAGCCTTATTTAATATTTCACATTCCAAATGCTGTAACTGTTTTTCCTTCTTTTTCGGGATCTTTAATAAAAGGTTTAAAAGATGCGTAATGGTGTGTTTGCCATGGCACTAAACAGGCTGAGATCTCTGTATGCCAAACCCCAAACCTTGTTCAAAACTGTTTAATGTTGAACAGCTACCAAGTCATGTTAACATCTCTGACTCTTTGGGCCCATATATTCCATCTATATTGATACAACACCACTGCACCACGGGTGTGCATCAAAGCTGATGAGGATTCATCACCGACATAATGATTGGCGTTCAGACAAATGTGTTTAATTCTACCCACAGTGAAAGGTGCCTCCTTTTGCTACCCATTATGAGTGAGTCAGAAGTGGCAAATGCCTTGTAGAAGAGCAAGGCCCCAATATAACTGCTTGAGAGATGGTCTACCGCAGGAGTGGGCAAACTACGGCCCATGGGCTGGATCCAGCCTGCGAGCCATTTTAAGCCAGCCTGCTCCAGCTGGGGCGCTGGGTCGGGGCTGGACCACACGGCTCGGCGGCACTCCGGCTGGGGAGCTGGGTCCAGGGCCGCACCGTGCAGCTCAGCCCCACTCCGGCTGGGGCGATGGGTCAGGGCTGGACCACGCGGCTGGGGCACAGGGTCGGAGGCCGCACCATGTGGCTCCCGGAAGCTGCTGCATGGCCCCGCTCTGGCTCCTACGTGCTCCAATGGGAGCTGCAGAGGCGGTGCCTGCGGATGGGGTAGCGTGTAGATCTGCCTGGCTGCGCCTCCGCGTAGGAGCCGGAGAAGGGACACGCCACTGCTTCCGGGAGCCACTTGAGGTAAGCACTGCTCAGAGCCTGCACCCCCTGAGTCTCTTATCACACCCCAACCCCGTGCCCCAGCCCTGATCCCCCTCCCCCTCCCGCTCTCCAAATCCCTCAATCCCAGTCCGGAGCACCCTCCTGCACCCCAAACCTCTCATCCCTAGCCCCACCCCAGAGCCCGCACGCCAACCCCAATTTTGTGAGCATTCATGGCCCTCCATACAATTTCTATTCCCTGATGTGGCCCTCAGGCCAAAAACTTTGCCCACCCCTGGTCTACTGTATAGTTTTGCCCAGAAGAACCCCAATCATCAGACATAACTGGTCACCAAGAATTTTAGAGTAGAGCAGAGAAATGTTTTCTGGCTACACAGTCCAAGACAAAGCTCAGAGATCTAGAGAGTTCTTGGCTAGACCAAACAAGTATTTTTATTGAGGGCTCAGTTGTGCCACTTAGGAGCTGCACCCACTTTAGGGAAAGACACAGTCTGGCCTTGAATTATTAAAAGCAGTTACACAAAAGCCTGAACCTTTAGAGGCATTCTGCATCTGTGTCCCAGCTTTTACCTCATTACTTACAGTGTGCTAATTTGAGGAGTGGCTCAATCTTTTGGGTGAAATCCTGGTTTGTTGACTTCAACAGGGCCAGGATTTAATCCTTTGTGTTTAGCAAGAATGTTACCGTGCTTCCACTGAATGGAATTTCCAGTACAAGTGGGAGAAGGGCGGGATTGTGTCTGAGTTATATCTGCGGACTTAAAAGACCAAAGCAAACCCTTATATTACTATGAGCATTTCAGGGTACGAAATCAACAGTGGTAAAACCTCATGCACCACATTCTGCCTCATGCATCATCAACAAATGCGATGATATAGATTTTAATAAGGATTCCCTGTGATTGTGCAGAGGCAGAAAGAACTGAGAATTGGCGCTTGCATCACTGGCAGGAAGGAAAAACCTTGGACTTCGTAACTTGGAAATCAAGCAGTCACGTGATATGGAAGTCACTACATGGAAATAAATGTTGAACCTCACAGTGAGCCAAACCCTGAAGTCCTCGCTCAATCCAGCACTTCTCCTGACACTAATGGGGAGTTCTGTTTGATTAAGAACCCAGTAAAAAGTGAGACAATGATCTCAGGGTTTGGCCTAAAGACATTTTTAAAAAGTGGCTGTAACCTCACTTTAACTCAGCTAAATTGGAGAAGAATTTAGAAGGTGAGAAAATCCATCTAGTTCTCTTTGGGGTTAGAGCAGTGAGACACCAATTCCTTCTCCTCTGTTGATTCTACGAGAGAGGTTTCTGCTCCTTACTGAATAATACATACCATAGGCTGCACCTCTGATGCTCTCAGTAGGAGCTTATTCTAAAGCTAATTATGAGAAAATGTATTACTGCACATTCTATTGATTCTTGGTTGTCTTCTTATCGCAAGATCTGAAACCTGGGCCTGATGCACAGTGAGGCATGCTATTGGCATTTTCAGAAAACTTGACATCTTGCATCATTGCATTATGATATCTGACACACAAAGGAGCATATTAAATGACTGCTCAGCCTGTGATAAGCACACAATTATTACTGCAGGATGGTTTCCTCAGGTCTAAAGATTCATAGTGGTAGCATTCAAGCGTGCAGAAAAGAAGATAAAATTTAATTAATAATTTCCATGGAGGCCAACAGCCTATTATAAGTATGTTCCTTGCTGTTTTCCACAGTGACCTTATGGCTCATAAACATTACAGACCGTGACTGGTCATAGGCGCATACCAAGCTTTAATTTATGGCAGTGGTTGCAAGTCATAATTAGCTGGATTTAAATGGAGTCATTCCCGGTGCTACCATTGGAAACATTATGTACTTTGCATAAAGAAGGGGTTTTTGTTTCATTTTGTTTCTTTGCCATGCACTGTGCACAGAATATAAAATGTGATTTCCCCTGAGCTAAGGTCATGTCACAGAAGAAGGTAGATAAAGTTTTTTCTATTCTCTATGTTTTGTTTCAATAAAGCATTTGTCAGTGCTATTGTTAGCAATGAACAACATCAATCTATAGCATGTCTATCATAAAGTTGGTTACCAAGCGCATAAAGATCTTGAACGTAGAATAGCAATAGGACTTTTTGGTGGTGGAAGGAGTGTGAAAATTAGTTCCGATATACCAAGCAAAAGTTATTGACTTGAAATGTTGCCAACTTAAGCTCACATGGTCAACATTGAAGAGACATGTAATTATCCAGCTTCCAATAAGACTTCCACCTCAAAGCCATGAGAACAAGAATACGCTGCCTTTCTATAGCACCTTTCTGGAAAGGATTTCTATGCTTTGAAAAAATTATTTATGCATCACAACACCAGTGTGAGGTAAGTACTACATTTTCCCTATTTGATCAATCAGTAATATGATGGCACAGAGAGTTCATGATTTCACTAAGGAACTTATTTATAGACACCTTAGGTGGAAACCTTTGGCCTAAAATGTCTCGCCGAAATCACCCATGAGGTGAGTGGTAGGATGGGAATCTTGAAGCCCAGACTCCTACTTTAGCCAGTAAACAAGAGTAAAAATGTACGATAAGGACAAAAGGATGAAATCCTGGCTCCACCAAATCAATGGCCCTTCACCAAAGTCAATGGCAAACCTCCCATTCACGTCAATGAAGCCAGGATTTCACCTAGTGTTTGAGACTTTTAAAATGTATAATACAGTTCTTTCTGCAGCTCACAACAGCCTCTTTTCAAATTTCACTTCAGGTCAGCCCAGCTCTCCAAAACAAAGCCAAAGCCTATGTTTAAATGACAGAGTGAGCCGGAGTCAGACTTGGTGTGAGTGAGTGAGTGACTTCAAACGAGTTGTGAACACTGGAGCTTAATTATCTCTGCTGGGCGCAGCAGAGGTGGAGGAGCAGCCAAGGAACCACTTGCAGCTCTCTCTTCCTGGAGGCATAGTCTGGAGTAGACTAAGTCTGCCTGCCTGCCAGACCATCAAATGATCTGGCCACTCATTCCACTCCTGGCACATCCCCTACATCAGGTGCAGGAAAGAGGTTTAGACCTGGCTACATCAGTATTATCACGTGGGGAAGTTTCATAACTGGCTACTTAAGTTAGCTAGCCATAGCAGGGCTCAGAACTGAGTCCTAGAGGTTTATGCATTTGGTCTAATATGTCTATTTAATTAAATCCTGCTAAAAAAAATGTAGGGTTTCAAGGTAACTGGTTTCAAGACTTGAGTCATCAAGAACACATGGCATGGTTAATATCCACCTTGTTACTTCACTATTCAGTGCACAGTCTTCTTGCCAGAAGTAAATGCCACATCATCGACTGCACATACCATTTCCTGTATCTCACAGGCGGTTTGTATTGGTCCACTGCCAGAGCTGAACTGCAGGGGTTTTGTTACAATACCTTCGGAACACACACTATAGGATATATTTTCAGCAGGCTCAGTCCTGGTCTCCTGTTTGCAGGTACAATTTACACACAAAAATTGTGCGTGCAAGTTTGATCACTTTTGACTCTTGGGTCTACAGCCACAAAGAGGTACAAGTGGTCAAGTTTACACCCACAATTCAATTGTGGGCACAACAATGAAAGTTCAAATTTTGACAGTGCCCCCTGTACCTCAGAGGCAGAGCATCTAAAAATGTACCCCAGCACCTGTTTTACCCTGGGATTTTTAACTCCCATTTCTACTTTATTATTCTTTGAACACCAACTATTTCTCCCCACCGCCTTTTCTTTTCTTTGTTGCTATCAATTTTCTAACAAAGTAACAGGTTTTCTTCAAAGAGCAGAGCAGTGATTTGTTCTGTTCTACCTTTCATATGAGTAAGAGAGGAGATAAAGGGATGACACACATCTGGACTGCATGTGACCGAACATGTGATCTCCTGTCACCATCTGATCCCAGCTAGAGGAATGAAACAACCAGAGGCTGCTGTGAAGTCAAATGATGAAGGATTCGCGGTAAACTTCCAAGAATGAGAAGACCTTCCAGGGGCACAGAGATGTGCTCCATGCACTGCTATTTAATACAACGCAACTAAGCAGCAGACACTCAAAAGGCATGAGGGAAAATGTTGAATTATTGTCAGAAGAGAACTGGGAATATCCAGAGCAACTAAAAAGGATTTTTGGCTCACATTTTCCAAGCGACAGCAACTTAGCCTTTAAAATTGCACCCAAAATATTTTTCCCATGCAAGCCATTCTGCAAGGTCTTGTGTATTAATCATTGCATTTGCACAATATGGGCCTGATTCTGATCTCAGACTAGCATAAATTGGAAGTAACTCCACTGAAGTCACTGCAGTTACACAAGCATAAACTCAGTGAAAGCAAGAACAGAATCAGATACAGTCAGGGGGGCTGGAACAATATGTATAGTGGGGGTGCTGAGAGCCATTGAACCAAACTGTAAACCCTGCATATGATGGAAACCACTTCAAGCCAAGGGATGTGGCAGAACCCCCAGTACCCCTAGTTCCAGCACCTATGGATACAGTGTGTTCAAATCTAATTACCTGATTTGTGTGGTCACATAAATTTGCTAACTCATACCAAAGTTTCTGCACATGCAAAAATGTGTGCATCAAAATTTGCATGCATAAAATTACAGGTGCAATTTTAGATGTCCCCATTGAATATTTGGGCCTTTGACTGTGCACTTTTGTTGGCCTAATGCCTTAATTGTGTGCGCTACCCCTTAGACAGTCTTTTCTGCTGAGTTAACTCATATCCCCCTGTAAATCTCATATTAATTATAAGTGCCACAGGATATACTATTTGCATACCGTGACATGTCCCCAAAATGCCAGTAACTTGCTTTGCCCAGCTGGTGGTACACTGATCTAGTCGTGGTTCAGAAGCCAGTGTTGCATATGCTGTGCACATTCAAGTCCTTATCTTGTCCATCATCACTGAGTGCGCACAGGTCGTTCCTGTTCAAAATCTGGCCCTCATTTTTCCAGTCACCCCGCATTATTCAGTTAGGGTCTGGCCCAGCACTGTGCTGAGCACTTTCCATTGACTGTGCCAGAAACTGGATTTGAAGGGACTCAGTAAGCTGTATTCAAGATCATTTCCATGTTGTTTTCCTTTCAGAAAACCAAACCTATACAAAAACCCATGATCCAACAGTGTGGGCCATTCCCCGCCCAAGCCTCAAATACTGCTCCCAGTAAATGACCATACACCAGACACGTTAAGGTGGCAAAGTATCATTCTCCTTCACTCTCTGCTCAGCTTTGGCTGGCAAGTGAAGACCTAGATGGAAAGCCCGGTTACCAGCTCGCTACCCAACCTCCCTTCTGCCTCAGGCTGTTGTGTTGGAACTCTGCAGTTGCCTCAGGTGCTGTCATGTGGTTAATCTGCAGTCAGGCTTTCCGGGAGCTCAGTCACAATGTCTGTTTTCATAAAAGACAGAATCTCCGGACTCAACGGACCACGTTGCTTTCAGGAACACAAAACCCCACCATTCCCCACTAGGCAAAGATGAAAGCAAAAGGTTAGGACAGGTTATTTATACATTATCCTAGGTGTGCTTGGTGCTTTACAGACAAGTAATGGACACTGGGCCTCATTCTCCTCTCACATTGGTAACTGCAGTGAAGTCAATGCAATTACATAAGCAGGTGTGCGTGACAGTATAATTAAATGTACACAAAACACATACAGCCCAATAGGCCCCTGGCTCTGTCCTCACACGCTATCCAGCCCTGCAAACAGGTAGTAGCCCGGAGCTGCAGCCTGGTACAATGGTCTGGCACATGTGGGAGCTGCTGCGGACCCGGATCCAGCCTTCCTCCTATGGCTCAGAGCACAAGAACTTCCTACCCAGAAAACCAGAGCAGACCAGAACTGGTGGAGAAGGCAGGGAAATGCTTGTGTTCCTCCCTCTCTTCCACTTACTCCTAACCCACCTTCAGCCTTCGGCATAGGAAGTATGGCGGCAGCACACTAGTCTGTGATAAACTCAACAGGGACTGGAGCCATTATAAAGCTAGCCCCAGGACTGAGGAGCCATAATTAGTTCCTGAAGGTTCTTCCCACATGCAACAGTGACTGGATTCAAGAAAGGATCTGGGCCAGTGTGTTAAATTTGGGGGACTAAAATCACATAAAAAAAAGTGCAAAAAGGGTATTTTAAGTGGAAATCTCAAGACAACCTTAACAATGGAGTCACCACCTACACCTCTGCAAGTTAGATGCCTTAGGACTACGTTCACCATGTACAGAAGTCGACAATTCCACTGATGTCAATGGAGCTGCACCTACCTATGTCACTGGTGAATTTGGTCCTATGCGTATACATATGTACTGTATATCTGAGTCACGAAACACTCAAATGCAGCCAGCCACCTCAGGGTAGAATGATGTTTAACAGTATGGAGCCCTTCCCAACGATTTAGGTCAGACAGGAAGTCGAGTGCACTCAGTTTCTGGCAGTGAGGTTAAAATAAATGTCTAACATGTAGAGGTATCAATACAGCGTTACGTGTTAAAGTGATGATCTTGACCTGCTGGGACATCTCAAAACACATCATAATTATATGCAGACTTCCAGCGAGGCAGTGATGAAAGAGCTGTTGAATTAACAAAATGTCTTACTCTCCTAGTTAAAAATTCCTAGACTGGAGTCAGATAGGTACTATTCCATCTTGAATCCAGCTTTGTCCAGGAGGCCAACCCAAGCAGGAGGTAGGAGAGAGAAGTACCAATTCACAGGGTGAAATTCCAAAGAGATTTCTAGCACAGCAAAAGTGACCTTGGAATGCCTAATGTTTGAGGCTTTTCCTACCAACACCCCCAGGCCCAAGCAGAGGGCAATGAAGTGGATTCTAGCAATTGCGATGGGAAACCATTCCGCACTATAATGGAAAACTAGGGATTACTTAGTTCAAGACAGAAAATGAAAATGGCACTGTGGGGTTTGAGCGCTCGCCCAGACCTCCTCAGAAGGGGTAAAAATGAAAATGCTAATTAGCCCCAGTTGTTGGAAGAATGCCCTGAAGAAACGTGACTCAGAATGGCCTGCAAATCATAAAATAATAATAATAAAAAAGCCACAATGCTCTGGGGACATTAAGCGATTACAGAGAGTTGCTATTTGGCTGATTTTCACACTTCATTAGTATATGCATAATTTAACAAGTGAACATACTGAGGGTTGGCATGACATAAGAGCCACTTTCTTGAAACATGAACTGTAAATTGGGGTGGCCCCATTTAGACATTTTAATCATGGTGGAAAAGCAACAGGGATCAAGTCGGCAGATCAAATAGAAATGAACTCTACTTTAGGAACATAGGATCAAATTCAGAGCTGGTGTAAAGGCATACAAATCCACAATCTTCAGAGGGAGTTCTTCGTTTGGTAGATCGCATTCAATTTTATAGTGCACCTTTCATAAGTCAAGATATTTAAAGCATTCAATAAATGCGAGTGAAGGACACACAATGAATTTGGAACTATCTGCCCAAGAGGGTACAGCAAGTTAACAGGGAATTAGTTATCTAGTAACTGTGCCAACAAAATATCAGGTGCTTAGATGTCCCAGTGCTATAAAATGCACGCACAATTATTTGCACCTGCAAAATACTACTACTAACATGTTGCTCTTATATAGCACTTTTCACCCATAGATCCCAAAGTGCTTTACAAAAGAGGTCAGTATTATCACCCTCATTTTAAAGACAGGGAAACTAAGGAACAGAAAGGAAAAGGCACTTGCCCAAGGTCAACCAGTTGGCCAGTGGCAGAGCTGGTAATAGAAGCCGAGACTCCTGTGTTCCAGCCCAGTACATACTGCCTTCCTAGCACCTGCAATTATTTCCAAGATCACAATTGGGGATAGAGCTGGTTGACATTTTTTTGCTGGGTTGTTTGGGGTTTTTTGTCCATAAAATGGGGGTTTGACAACAACAAAAATGGTCATTGAATTTGAGTCCAGATCTGCACCTGAACTTTCCAACTTAGGCATATCTGTATAATGTCCCAAATTCAAATAAGGAAATCAAACATATTTGAACTTTGAGGACCTTCAGATTTGGATCCACATTTTGTGACTCATACCATCTCTGCTTGTCAGACGGTTTCTCCCAGCTTTTTGATAACCATGGTTTCTTTTTAAATTCAATGGATAAAATCATTACAGATGGCAAACTATAAACTGTCTTAGCTCTGAGCAGCCCACCACACCTACACAAGGAGACAAAGAAAACCAGAATGTTCCTCCTGTATCCCAAGAGCTGAGATGATGGGATATGCTGGGTTAGAACAACACTGTATAGCTGTGCTTCAAAAATGCAGCACTCAGCAAAGAGCATCTGAGCTAACTTCTGAATGCCCCAAATACCCCAGATTACTCCATGGCATAATTACAGCTATTAATTAAATGTGTTGTTCTTTGGCCTGTCAGTCACAGAGAGCATTTCTGCCGTAATCACTGGCAGGGAGGAAATATATTTGACACCCTAGGCCCCAGACCTGGGACGCAGTTTGCATAAACTGGGAAACATCCTGGCAAAAGATGCAAGTTAACCCTTTTGCTGTTGGCCTCTTCCACACTTGTTGTGCTAGTCAAGGGAACATCAAGGTCTGGCACAATGAGCAGCAGAGCAGGGGTGTTGTCCAACTGGACATACACAGAACATTCAGCAGGCACCAAATTGTTAAGATTCTCCAAAAGCCATTTAACGGTGTTTGAATGGTTACTGCATGCTCAATAGGTGGTGAGTACTAAAAGATATATTACAAGGAAGTATCTGTTAGAGAGAGATTCATTCTGACCTTCTATTCACACTGTGCTCTTGGTATTTATTTAAGGGACTCATTTTTGAAGGTGCTCACTGCTCAGTCCCAATTGAAGTCACTGCTGGGAGTCAGGCCCTTAGTATACCCCAAAGGGCATGGACGAGGCAAAACCCTGGAAGATCTTCTGCAGAAGGGAACATGTGCAGCGACACAGTGGCTGCACTGACCCTGAAGGATGTGTTATGTGGATCTTCCATCCTTCCTCCCAAACAGAGAACAGTGCCTGCAGAGCTGTTCACCTGTATTTCTTCTCCCGTGGAGAAGCGCTCTCTATCAATGAAGATGCCCCGCTGAATTACTCAGGCTGGCACAAGAAGAAAGGAATTGGACCTGACTGCATATTTGAGAACCTTGGGCCAGATTCTCCCTTCATACTGGTGTAACTCAACAGTAACTCCCCTGAAGTCAGTGGAACTCCACTGATATAAAAGCAGTGAGAACAGAATCAGGTTCTTCATTTTAAAGCAGCCCCATGTTTTACTGCGTGTTTGTTTCAGTCCTGACAGTTTAGCTGGCAACCACAAAACAGAAGCAATTCTAGTTCTAAAAGATACTGCCTGAGGAGCCCAACTCCACCGGTGACCCTTAGGTCTGCAGAGAGCACTAACCACATGGTGCAAGGGACTCTACCATGAACGTGGAAGAGCATAAAACATACAAGGAAAGAGAGAACAGTGGAAGGTGATTAAACAGCCTCCCTGTCTGGAGCCCCCTTCTCTCTATTCTCCCTGTCCACACACTGACCCAGGGCCAGCTGTACTTCCAAATTCATTGAAGCCCCCTAGCCATTTTATTAACATGCATTTTTAGTCTTCTCCACTTAATCATCAACCCTCTTTCTTTAGGGCTCGGTTTCTCTGCCTTTGATCAGTTAATTGGCTTTCACCCTCTGATCCCTTTATGCCACCTCGACATGCAAACTGGCTCTTTCACTGCCTAATTCACCCCAACTTTTTTTACACTCTGCTGGCTCTCTCTCATTCAATCCCTTCACATCCAGCTCGCCCCTCACCTCCTAATTTGTCACAGAAGTGAAAGGAAGCCTCAAGGTGTGTCTGATTAGTCTGTCCTTGCTTTGTTTCCAGTGGGGGCGTTACACCTTTTTCCAGGCATCTGCCAGAATGTTGTCCCTGCATAGCGTGACCAGAGGGCAAGTGTGAAAAATCGGGATGGGGGGGGGGGGGGGGGGAATAGGTGCCTATATAAGAAAAAGCCCCCAAAATCAGGACTGTCCCTATAAAATCGGGGCATCTGGTCACCCCATCCCTGCACCATCCATCTGACAAGACATTTTCGCCCCAAAGAGCAAATCCTGCTTTTCATCTTCAAGGCCTTAGAGGGCCCTGTGTATGTGGAAAGAGTAGTGGAACTCGGGGGGGGGGGGGGAGAAAAGGGGTGTAAAAGGTTTGTGGAGGCTTGTTCAGGGGAGATACACTTTCTGCATACTACGGCACACACTGGCTCCCTTGTAACCCACCACAGAGGGAGCAAGGGATCTGTTAGTACAGGACCCTACCAACCAGTCCCTGACTCCATGGCAGAGTGGGAGCATCAGCCACTGGCCTACTGCTGCTCTGTGGCCTGATGAGGACTTCTTCCTCTCCTGCCTTCATCTCCCAGCACCTCCTCATTCAACCTGTCTACTTGGGCTGTGCACCAGGATAGGGGATCACCCCAAAGGGCAGGACTTATTTCATTCAGCAGAGAGAGGGCTCATGGAACCCAGCATTGGCTGCCATTAATCAGTCCCCTCTAGGCAATAGATCAATATGAAGATGTATCAACTGTACCTCCCATGCAGTGTGTTACATTAGGCTTCTCTGAATAACACAGGAACTGCTATAACTACAGAGGGAGCTAATATAACCTAGTAGAGTCTTTGGGAGGTTGCTCAGCTTCAGTGGGTAGAGAGGGGAGAAAGAAAGAGTTTCTCCTTCCAGCCCTATTTTTCCTAACGGTGGCATAGGCCTGTCTGTTACTATTCACTCAGGAGTATTTGCATTAGGAAGTTGCAGAGCCAGCACTTAAGCAAATGATAAAGGGCACACTTTCCCAGAGTCACCGTGAGAGCAGATAATCTTCCAGCACATTTATCAAAGTGCCTGCAGTTCTCATTTCAATGCGGGAGAAACAAAGAAAAGTTCATCTGCACCGAAGATCATTGCATTTAAATGAAAAAGGAAAAACACCGAAGCATACCATCAGTTCAGGCCCATGGGTTCCTGCTGCATCTTGTTTACATAGCAAAGACACACAGGCCTGTTTGTCAGCTAAGACTTTACTTGTGGAGGTTAATTGTAGCTGAAGGTGATGCCAACATCAACAAACATAACATTTCAACGTGGACAAGTAGCCAAATGCATTCACCGTGTATTAGTGTCCAAGGTCAATAAGGAAAGTGTGAAACTGATCAGGGCTCCTATGCCTCAGGCTGCTTAAGACTGAATGTGCTGGACAGTAGATGTTTTCTAGAGTGGGGGGGGGCGGAGAGGGGGGAGGGAAGAGTAGCGGATGCCAACTTACCACCACTAGTCTTGGTCTTCTCTTAGCTGCATTACAGCCAGCACAGGATCAGAGCAACTTGTCAAGAACAATGAGAGAGAATGGAACAAAAGGAGATTTGGAAGGTAAAACAAAAAGCAGGTGTGAACCAGAGAGCGATGAGGCTTCTGCAAAACTACAGCAATAACTCTCTGTATCCCTAACAATCCGCAACAGCTACATTTGTAAACAATCATTTGTGGCTGTAATTTCTCCATATTTTAACAGATGTTCTATTTATGAAACTGCAAAAGGATTTGGAACTTATGAATATTGCTGTGGGGCCCAAGAGATTTTTTTTGTATGATTAACTGACCACAGGCCATTTGTTTTACAACAAAGATGCTCAATGATCCATACACACTGATTTATTCAGGCCCTGTATATAGTAATGGTTGATGTCTCCCTGGTTCTCTTCATTAGCATCCAAAAAACGATTGGAGGAATGCAGATTATGAGAGCAGTTCCCCATTGCTCTACATGATAGTTCATTAGCTTGGGTGGAATTGATCGGTAGAAGCACTAGGATCATGATAAGAGGAAATCTCAGTTATTAAAACAATTAAGTCAGATTTCAGAGGTAAATAAGGTTTCAGCTTTAGGGCATGAGAAGCAGTGTAGTTGTGGGTCATGCAAGGTGGGGAGTTTTCTATCTGTAAAGATAACAATAGTTCTCAACATGACATTTGCTGGGTAACACTTACATTACACTGACATTTTCTAGAGTAAAGCAAAGTGGCAATGCTTCCCCAGTGCAGCTCCTCTGGCGGATGCGCTAGTATAAACCAGCAACACCCAACCTTTAGCGTATGTATTATCCAGTTAAGGCAGACATACCCACGCTAGCTCTGATTGAGCTAGTGCAGGGGTCGGCAACGTTCGGCACGCAGCTCGCCAGGGTAAGCACCCTGGCGGGCCGGG
>NW_020664980.1:2083238-2144804 GCF_002925995.2 Terrapene triunguis | reverse complement strand
GGCAGATTCGGCCGATCGCGGCCCCCACTCGCCGCGGTTCGCCGTCCCGGGCCAATGGGGGCGGCGAGAAGCCGCGGCCAGCACATCGCTCGCCCGCACTGCTTCTCGCCGCCCCCATTGGCCCAGGATGGCGAACCGCGGCCAGTGGGGGCCGCGATCGGCCGAACCTGCCGCATCAGCAGGTAAATAAAACTGGCCCGGCCCGCCAGGGTGCTTACCCTGGCGAGCCGCGTGCCGAAAGCTGCCGACCCCTGAGCTAGTGCGTTAAACACAGCAGTGTAGCTGCAGCTCCACAGGCGGAGAGACAGGCGAGCCACCCTGAGTCCCATTCCATCTGAAATCCTCGGTACATACTCAGGGCAGCTAGCTCGTGCTGCCACCCATGCAGCTGAGGCTACACGGCTATTTTTAGCACACTAACTTGATCAGAGCTAGCATAGGAATGTCTGCCTTAACTGGAAGTTACACCTTCCAGCTCGATCAGCGCTAGTGAGGGTATCTACCCAAGCTGGGAATTATACCTCCAGCTCCAGCGCAGACATAACCTTAGTGGCTTAGACATAACCCTACTAGCTTAGACAACACAGTGGTAAAAATGCCTGAGCCCTGTGTGCAGTGCATCTTCCACCCTTGCTACCACTAGTGGCAAGTTACAGCTACAAAGTGTGCTGGCATAGATACCGCTTTAGAATACAAAAATGAAGGGACAGGAAAGGGCTAACTTCAGCACCTCTCTCTCCTCCTCTCGCTGTCCTGCTTCTCTCTCCTAACCCCTCTCTCATTCTCACACCTTCCCCCAGGCTCCTCCTGCAAATGCTGAAAGAGTACACATACCATGCTGTCCTGTGGATGGCAGGGAATCTCATGCTCCCTACCTGCTCCCACTCTCCAACCAGATACCCTTTAGAACAGGATCATCTCCAGGTTCTAGGCTAGTAAGTGACACTGGTCGGAAAATTGATCAATATTTTCACAAAAATGTCATCCTGTCCTTACCACCCACTCCCCAGTGAAATCCACGATTTTGATTGGGGGGTGCAGAGGGGGGGGAAGAGAGCAGGAAATCACTGAAATTGCAAAATTTCAAAAATGTTCCATCCTGTCTGAATATTCACGCCCTGCAATTACTCCTGGGCTGCCTGCCCGCCCCACTTGAGGCAGGAGTGGGCAGGGCCAGGTAGAGGTGAGGCAAGTCTTCCATTTAAGCCAGAGGCAGTAGGGGAATTCCAGACCAAGGCAGGAGGGTGCATTAGGCCTGATTTCACCGAAATATTTTGACCAGGCTTATTCTCCTAGTGGTCACACATCCCTCCTTCTTCCTACCACACTGTGCATAGAGGTTCTTACTTACCCCAAGAAATTGGCTAGTCTTCAGGGTCTAACACATCTTTAAGACTGGCCAGGCTCCTGAAGGTTAAAATGTCAATGGAAGCTGTGGTTGCTCATACCCATGGTACCTCTCAAGGGCAAAGTGCCCCACATCCTGAGACGATGAAATGCATATATATTTGTGTGTTTTAAGACAACAGGAAGATTCCTTTCCCATGTTCTGGGGAACCCTCACCCCTCCCCTGGTATTTTCTTTCATTGCATTGCCCCCCTCCACTCTGCATTCCCGTCTTGGTCTGACTTGTCCTAATAGCAGTTTGATATAGTGCACTCCTGAGTCTGCCATTCCTAAATTGCTAGACAGCAATGACAGATGACTGCCACCCAGAAGAGACCAAACACTGTGTGGTCTCCCCTTTCAGTCCCATTGCTAATGAGCTGTGGATACCAATGGGGTCCCGGAGTGCAGAGTACCAGATGGTCTTGTGTTTAAAACAGGCCAAGGGCTGACCATACTGCCCCAGAGTCTACAGGGGTAGAGTGTCCTTCCAATGTTGTATTCCATATAAATAATTAATACCACATATTACTACCATCCTGCTGTCCAGAGATTCCCTGGCACTGTCTGCAGCCCCAGCATTGCTGCGTTGTGCCAGTGGGAAAGAATTGGCAAGTGAAACTCACTATAAACACAAGTGAAATTGACAAGTCGACCTTCATTGTCCAAGCTGAACCGCTGAAGGTAAACATCCAGCATAGCCAGGGTAAGGGGGGGAAAAAAGCACGTTTTTATAGTGTTTCAATATTACAAATCTAAAGTCCAGGGGAGGAAAATGGTGGAGGGGTATTTAAGAGAAGATCTTTATCCTAACAGTGCCCCTTTACAAGTGTGTGAGAAATTTCATGACTAGGCAAGAACTAGAATCAACTACTGATCGGACAGGAACAAGGCAATGCTTGGAGAGTACTTGATTTTTTTGCTGCACATAAATAATTACAAGTGGAGACAAAGTACTTTGAAGTTGAACTTATTGTATGAGCAAAACCACAACGAGAGTAATAAATTATGCAAAACTATTTGTGCTTGGAATTTCAATATCCCAAGGTGATGCAAATAGGTACTTTTTTAACCTCTTCTTAAAATCCAAAGAAGCTATGGGACCTAAACATATGGTTCAAGTTAGTTACCAAGAGGAAGCTGAATGCTAGGATTTAGTCAATTCGTTTATTAATATGTTTATGAAAACATGACAAGAGTTGAGGGAAATCTCCCCCAATTTTCACTTGCAAAACAGACTGTAGAAAGGAATTTTAAGCGAGGTAGTTTTGCCACTGGGGTATTTGAGCAGTGCCCTTCTGAGAAATTAAATCAAAAGCTAAATACATGGACCTTCATCCTACTCCTAGGCGCCATTCACATATTTAACATAGCAGAGGAACTGCGAGAATATCTGGGATTTTTTATTGTGCTGAAAACTACAGCAATTTTATTGTATTGGAATAGAACAACACTACTGAGGAATTGTTTAGAAGTCGTAGGGTCTCATTCCAATTCAATGTTTATGGGTGTGAACTGGGATTAACTCTATTGAAGCCAGTGGAGCCAACCCAGTATAACAACATCAGAGCATTAGAATCATACCCTTAGGGTACGTCTATACTTACCCGCTGGTTTGGCGGCAAGCAATCGATCTTCTGGGATCGATTTATTGCGTCTTGTCTAGACGCGATAAATCGATCCCGGAAATGCTCGCCGTCGACGCCGGTAATCCTGCTCCGCGAGAGGAGTAGGCGGCGTCGACGAGGGAGCCTGCCTGCCACGTGTGGACCCACGGTAAGTACCTTTAAGTTCGAACTAAGATACTTAGACTTCAGCTACGTTATTCACGTAGCTGAAGTTGCGTATCTTAGTTCGAACTGGGGGCTTAGTGTGGACCAACCCTTAGTTTTACTTGGGCTTTTCTCCTATCCCAGAGGAAGAAGGGATAACAAGTGCCCAGAACCCAGAAGATAAACCTGTCTCATCTTGTTAATCAGCACTACATTTATCTGCCAAGCCCTAAATCCCACACTATCCTCCCCCAATCCTCCACAACATGCACTTTGTAGGAATCCTTACATGCCCTAGTTGGCACAGGGCTCCACAAAACTTGGGGCCAGCTCTACCCAAACTTTTGACTCTGCTCCCAAAGCTCAGACATCAGCACAACAATGAAATAACTGAGGCCAAAGAGCATTCTGGGAACTGGCATGTGTCCAACTTGGCTTCTTGCTGCAGATAAATTCCACTTTAGTTATCATTCATAATATTAACAAGATGTTTGTGCAGCTAAAAGCAAAGCCACAAACACATCGGCACAAGCATCAGGAGAAGGCCAAGAACCAAAAAAGGGCAGCGGTTGTGCATATGGATTTCCACTCTCAACTTTAAAACAGGGATCACTTACACAAGGGCCACAAGTGGAAAGATGTTGAGGTACATGTCTCACACACTGCCCATGGTCCAAGCTCCACCCACAATCCTAGAGTATTTTCTAAAATGAGGTCCAAGCCCAGGGGTGGCCAACCTGAGCCTGAGAAGGAGCCAGAATTTACCAATGTATATTGCCAAACAGCCACAGTAATACGTCAGCAGCCCCCACATCAGCTCCCCCCGGGCTCCCAGCACCTCCCCCCCACTGGCATCCCTGCCGATCAGCGGCTCCCGCTTCCTTCCCACACCTCCTGATCACCTGTTTCGTGGCGTGCAGGAGGCTCGGAGGGGGGAGGGGGAGGAGCAAGGGCATGGAAGGCTCAAGGGAGGGAGCAGGAACGGGGGCAAGGACTATCGCAGAGCCAGGGTTTGAGCAGTGAGCACCCCCTGGCACATTGGAAAGTTGGCGCCTGTAGCTCCAGCCCCGGAGTCAGTGCCTATACAAGGAGCCGCATATTAACTTCTGAAGAGCCACATGTGGCTCCGGAGCCACAGGCTGGCCACCCCGTCCAAGCCTCTGAATTGCTAGAGAGTTGTGCATGCTCAGCAACTCACAGGAAGCTCTTGGCAGCTTGCAACGTTGGTCCCAGGAATAGTGAAAAAGTTAATGTTCAACTGATATAAATGAATGAGTCAGCCCCCTTTCAAGATGCATGTGGCCACTCCCCACTGTTCCATTTCGGTGGTGGTGGGGAAATACTCTTTTCCCCCCCATCATTTTTTCTAGTAGGGATGAAAAAATAAAGAGAAAAAAAAATTTGGTTCCCCACCTCACAACAAATTTGGGGGGGGGAGGGTGTCAAAAAACAAATTTCAGCCAAAACAAAAGGTGTTTTGCGAAAATGTCTGATCAAGTCTACTCCAAACACTTGTGAAGGACTATCCCTGCTCCAAGGCATTTGCAGTCTGAGGAAATCTGTTCTAATCTGTGCCAGAGGATCAACTGACCAAGGATTTGAATAGCTTCAATCTTCAAAACTGAGGAAGTCTTGTGAGCAGTGCTGGTTTATCTAGGACCACCGGCTATTCGCTTAATCTGACTCCTGCTTCTATAGCAGGAACTCAATAGGTTTGTCAATGAACAAGGCTAAAAGATTCATTCTACTGCAAAGACATCTAGACTTGCAACACGATCGTTCCAAATCAAGTATCACTTCCAAAGGGAAGGAAGGGACGAATTGCAATGGCTTCAACTAATATTATCTAGCATGAGTTACCCCCGCAATACAAATGAGCGGGGTTTTTTAGATAAAGAGTTATTAATATTTAAACAGATCATTACATTTAAATTTACTATTATAAGAGAGAGTGACCAATTTTAATTAGGCATTTAATTAAAACTTTTAGCATTATGATCTATTTTCAAGGTTTGCCGGACTCAAGGTCACAGACTAAGTGGCTAAAGACTCAAGTGGCTAATCAATATTATATTTTGGGACAAAGCTCAGGGCTACTTCAGCGCCAACACAGAATGGTCCAACAAACAGGATTATCCACCAGACACACAAAGGGGCAATTACAAGGGCATGGACACAGCACAGTGGACCTGTACATTACTTTCTCTTCAAGCAGTCACCACCCAAAACACCCTCAGTGTTCTACAGAAGCAGTTCTCAACCAGGGGTCTGTGAGCCCCGAGGCCCCCCCATCCCACAGGGCAGAAGCGCCAAGCCCCGGTGCCCTGCAGGACAGAAGCCCTGAACCCCCCCTGCAGCTGGAGCCTCCCACCCACAGGGCCGAGATCCCCACAGCTAAAGCTCGGAGCCCCGCCCCCCACTGGGCCCTGGAATTTTTATGGCATGTTAAGGGGGGGGGGGGACTCAAAGAAAAATGTTGAGAACCCCTGTTTTATAGCACCTGGATTTTGCACAGCTCTTAGAGGGCACAATGCTAGGAGGTGCTGAGGTCTTAAATTTCATCAACACCATGCAGGATCAGGCTCAAATCAGAAAGATCCCTCATTGAACATTGCATTATTAAAATCATACTAAATTGCACTTCTTTGCTTTGAGTCTCAGCATCCTGGATGGATTCCCCTCTCTTGCAGTGCAGTCACCAGGGGAGTATACACACACACACACACACACACATTGCTTTTTGTGGGTACCACCAACAGTGGCTATTGTTTGTGTTTAGTTTTTCACTGAAGGGGTGACAGATTTAAGTAATAACAGATCTTTTATCAGCTGGGCTTTCCTCTTAGATTCCAACAGCTTAAAATGAACTGTAGTAAAAATCTGAAATCTAAAAACCAAATGAGAGAGATTCTTTGAAGCACATTCTGAGGGCATGATGAACACTAGCCTATTAGCTGAAATAACTATTTCTCTAAGCAGAATTAGAAGCGGATAATGATAAAGTTGCCACAAGAACTGGTTAACAAAATTAAAATGCAGATGGGGCACGTAGGGATTTGAACCTTCATATGATGGGTGGGAAAAGACAGCACACAGCAGTTCACATGTGAAGTGCCTCTTTCTCTTCAGGAACAAGAGTCGTGAAATAAGAACTGCCTGGTTTTCAAATTTTCAAGAAAAGGAAGCGCAGTCTAGTGATTGGAATGGGGATGAAGATTTGGAGTATTTACTTGCTTCACTCAGGTGTTTAGAGACCCGGTAATTTAAAGAACTATGGGGACAGATCAGTTACATAGGCCAACCTGGCTCACTTGGTAAGGCAGGCTCATTTGAACAGCATGTGTTTTAATACCACCAAACACAAGGTCATACACCTAGGAACAAAGAATGGAGGTCACATTTATAAGATAGGAGGCTGGGTCCTGGAATGCAGTGACACTGAAAAGAACTTAAAAGGGTCAACTGGTAGATAACCAATTGAACATGAGCTCCCAATGCAAAGATTTAGCTAAGAGGGCAAACTCAATCCTGAGATGTATTAGCAGGAAAGTATCAAGTAGGATTAGTGAGGTGGTATTACCTCTGTATCTGGCATTAGTGAGACAGTTACTGGAATCCTGGGTCCAGTTCTTGTGTTCGCACGTCAAAATATTGGAAAGGGTTGAGAAAAAAAGCTACACGAATGATTTAAGGCCTGGAACACACACCTTATAGTGAGACACTTAAGAAGCTCAACCTATTTAAATTTATCCAAGAGAAAGTTAAGAGGTGACTTGACCACGGTCTACAAGTACCTACTTGGGGAAGAGATATCTGGCAGTAGATGGTTCTTTCCTTTAGCAGAAAAAGGCATAACAAGTTCCAGTGGTAGGAAACAAGCTAGACAATTTCACACCAAAAATAAGGCACAAACTTCTCACTGTGAAGGTAATTAACCATTGCAACAACTTGCCTAGGGAGTCATGGATTCTCCATCACTCAGTTTTTAAATCAAATCAAGAATGGATGTCTTACTAAAAGATATCTATAGTTCAAACAGAAGTTATGGACTTGATGCAGAGATTAATGGCTGACGTCATTTGCCCTACGATATGCACGGGGGCAGACGAGAGGATCATAATGGTCCCATCGAGGCTTAAAATCTATGAAATCTTCAGAAGAAAGTTGCTGTATCAGTACAATATATTATTATTATTGGATCCTTCACTCAGAAAAGGGAATTTTTGGTTCTACTAATTGCTTCTGGTTTTGGAATGAAACCTTTGGGCCTGGAAAAAGATGTTTATGAACAACTGCAATTCTGCCAGTTCAAGCTGTGGGTCAGGTTTTATGTGCACTGAGAAGATTAACTTTATTGCTAATGAAGAATTTAATTACAGGATACAATTAGCCAAGTGTTCTCGGCCAATACAACAGTGGTACAAATAGTGCTCAGAAGTGTTCGAGTTTCCTAGTACATGGAAAGCCAAAGAGTGGAAAAATTGCTTTTGTATCAGAAGCCATTTGGGTTTTAAGTGATACCAGTAAGGATCTAGATCTAAGCCAGAGAGGCTGTTTTCTCCACAGACCAATTACAACATGCTGACTCAAGCAACATTCAGCAGGTGACGTGGAGGGCGGAAAAAAAAACGATTAAAAAGTCAGCTGGAACCTGAAACTCTGTTTTAAAATACAGGATTAAAAAAACATTTTGTAGGCTTCTTGTTTTCTAATTGTTATACTCTTGCCAGAAGAGATTCGATTCCCAAACAGACAGGTTTCCAGTCTAGTTTGCCACATCTTTCAGTAGAACTTCATTTTCTTACCAGCAGAAATTCAGTAACGCAGAAGAGGAAAAACCAAACAATCAAAGTAAATCTTGCAGCTTTCAAGAGAGAGAAATATGACTGATATACAGTAATGTTAAAACTCTATCGATCCATCTGAGTTGTTTCTAAAGTGATTATAGTGAAGATAACCAAGTGCAGTTTTTAAGGTAAGTCTGGTTTTAAAAAGGTACCAGCATCAAATGACAATTTCTTTGCCAGATTGTTTAGGCGGCAGTCCGCAGAGTCTTAGTGCTGGTAGCCAGAAAGATACTGCTGAAAGAAGAGCCAAAAATTGTCCTAAAACCAAGGAGGACTGGCATCTAAGAACGGTAAGTGCTAATGTGAACACGATACATTTTACCACATAAAGTAATGTTAACTTCACAGAAGTTAAAGGCCTATCAAGCCCTGTGTCAATACGAGATTTTTCGTTATAGTACCTTCAAGTGTTGTGTCCAGATTAACTCTAAATATCAAGTGACAAGACTTCTACCACTTCTCTTGGGAGAGTATCCCACAGTCTAATGGATCTTATCATATTCGATTACCTTAACTTGCGTTAGAAACTCAAGTTAATGGAGTAACATTCAGAGTGTGCACAATGGTACATAACATCTTTTAGTCCCCAACAACCCCCACCCCCCAAAGAAAGGTTCTGGCTAATCTTTGCTGGGTATATTTCTTATCATCACATAAAACTGTGATGATTTTCGCCCGAATAGCCTGACACACACACACAAAAATCATGTAATGCTGGCATGTTTTAAAACAAACTTACCTTGGGGTTGAGCTTTTAAAACATTACTGAGAATCATATTTATTTTTGCCTTTTTGAGACAGAACTGTTTCAGGTTTGTTTTTAGCCAGTAAGTTATGACTGCCCAAGCACAGCAGTGAGCAATAGCCAGTACTTGATGAAGGATAGGAAATAGCAAGGATCACATCCGAGACCTAAGCCATTTTGCCATGGTCCCAGGTATCACTTGCACCTCATCTGGAGACCAGCTCACAGACTGAAAAGACACACGCAGTCCCAGGGCTACAGTAGTATTTTCAATTATGCCTAGTTCTGGAAGGGCCCTTTTTAAATATTAATTTGAATCAATAAATATTGATCATCACCATCCTGGTAAGTGGGGGACACCTTCATTTGAAGGACTGAAGGTTTCATATGCAGAAAACAGCATTATTTTTTGCAAGTTCTAGTCCACCGGATTTCGCTGCCTTGTCAATAATTTGCCACACTATCAGAAACAGATGGCAATGAATGGGAAGGTTCAGTTACACAGAGATTTTAAAAAGAAAGAAAAAAGATACAGCTGGAATTAAAAGCACAGGGTGCCATGAGGACATAGCAATTCAGTTTTAAATTACACAGTAGGACTTTGAACCAAGCCAGCTTCCATATACGGGTTCACATTGAACATTAATATCCATTTAAGTGAACATCTGCAGGTTTCTCAGACTAGTTTTATCATTACCTAGCAAATGTAAAAACCATGAAGCAGAAAAGGCAGCTGCTCTACCGTCTCTCTTAAGAGAGGAACACAGGTGCTGTCTATATTTATGGTGATGAATACTCACAGTCTCCAAACTACAGCACATAAGCACTCTACAGATTTACAGCAAGATTACAAATTGTATAGGGCTGGTAGCAGTAACCCTTACAAAGATCTGTTCACTGAATGTAGAGAGAGATACTTACTTCAGTGTTCTCCCTTAGCCTTAATCTCTCCTACTGGACAGTGAATTTTTTTCAAGGGCCAGATTCTGCTCCCAGCTATACCAGTGCAAGTCACAAGTAAATCCACTAACACAAGTGAGCTAATTCCTTCCAATTTAGGTTCATTGAAATGAGGCAGAATCAGATCCAATGCTATTACACAAATAAGGTTATGTTTAGTCTATGATAATACACGGTGGGGATTTAAAACATGTTTAAAAAAAAAATTCCCCAACCTTTTATCCTAGTCTAGATATACCCAAAAATCATCAGCTGCAGACATAGCTTGGGATAGACTTCTATGAAACTGGGTCAGTTTCTGAGCTGTTAGGGGATAAATCTTTACTCTGGTGTAAAACTCTCACTTCAGTGGAAGTTGGAGCACTCGGCAACTCTGCAAGTTGGCCAGCCGTTACTCTGGTTCTTATATAGGGGTTTAAAGTGCCTAACTTTAGGTACCCATATTGGAAAATATTTGCTCAAGAAACCTGACCAATTTGACACAGCCTGTCAGTATCAGAGTTGGGAATAGAACCCAGGAAACCTGACTCCCAGTTCCTTGCTCCAACCCCTACATAAAATTTCCAGTGCCCCTTCACATTTTTGCACCCCACCTCACGGGAGAGTTGTGAGAATTATTAGTTTATTTCCATGTGACTTTTTGAAAAATATAAAGCTATGCCCAGGCATTAAGCGCTAAGAACTTTCAGGTTTGGCTCTAAGCTTAGAGAAACAGATAGTTTAAAACACCTACCTTAAAAGTAGGCATGATGAAACATGTAAACAAATGGCCAAGCTTTACTCCACGCACTCCCTTTTGTTTAAATCATAGACCTAGGGTAAAATTCTACAAGTGACATGTTAATATTGGCCAGGTTTTGTTTATGCCTTTATTGAACGAAGAGATTTGGTGGACTGAGGTCATACCCCAGTCACTCAGACAGAGATACATTTACAAATACTGCTTAAAATAATTCTGATGTGAGGACTAGATAGTAAATTATTAATGAAGTCTAGCTGTTGAGACGGTCTCCGAATATCCTTGCCTGCTGCTGGCTGGGCTGCTAGTTCAATCAGTAACTGGAGAAATAGGAAGTGATAAGAAGAGCGAATTAGTGGTTTTCAGGATACTACACACACAGCAGAAACACTGATCTTGAGTTCAAGGTGTTTATTAAGTGCCCTTAAGGCTTAGCAACTTTTTTTTAAAAAATCCTTTCTAATATCATTTTCTTTAGAAATAGAGTCTGATGCCTCTGGAATGTGCCTTATGGACAGCCTTGCATGTTCTACCTATAGAACAGACAATAGTTCAGGGTTCCACCACTTGGCCTCACAAAGTACTAAATATCTGACCATGAGGGAGCACATCCAGGATGAAAAGGTAGTTCAGCCTTCACGGCTCATTTGCAAACCTTTGACCTTCTGTTGACAGTGCCATGCCATTCAGTTCTGGGACATGGACACTCGTCCATCAGAATTGTACCAAGATTACCAGCTTTTTCACATCAGATGCCAAAGAGCCACCTGAATGCAATGACATTCTGTTACTGCTGTCCTGGAATAGATCTGAAATGAAAATCCTAGAGATGAAAGCCTCTGTAGCCCATTACCAACCCCCTGAGTTAAGCTGCTTGGGTTGAGACAACAATTCTCCATGCAGAGAGTGTGTGCTAGATTCTACTCTTGTTACACTGTAGTAAATCCAGAGTAAATGACTTCAGTGGAGTTAGTTCAGATTTGCACCAGCATATCAGAGAGGAGAGAATCTGGACCACAACTATGCCTTTTGTATTCCATGGACAAAGCAGGGCTAGGAATAGTAATGCAACCACAGGAATCTTTGTACCTGGAGCAATTTCTGATGTTAAGAGTTAGATTATAGCTGAAGTATATTAAAAACAAAAGAATAATAATGTGCCACCAGAAGCAAACTGAAAGGAACCTGATGCACATCAAAACTGCACTCCCTATTAGAACTTTTTCCTTGTTTCATTAGAAGAGAAGTGATCAGTAATTTGCCTCTTACTGTGTCTCTCTCTCTCTTTTTGTGCTAAGCCCTGAAAAAGAAACTCAAGACCACATCTGAATACTGTACGAACAGAACGCAAGGCCAAGTTCATCCCTGATATAATTCCATTGAAAGTTGATGAAGCAAGACCAGGGACGAATTTGATCCATGCGGATTAACTATACAAAGGTGGGGGGGGGGAAGATTAATTCCCCATGACCGGGTGAAATGGACTGCAGGTGAGAGACATGTTGCAGATGGTGGAGTTAATTCTGAAGTAAAATTAGCAATAATATCTTGCCTGACCTAATCTTCCAGGTATGGCATAGGATTCAAGTGGTAGTGGCTCATCACATATTTCAGTGTTTAAAGTAATGGGGTGGAAGGTTAATAGCTACAACATAAGAAGCTTATATAGATCTGTTCCATCCTCAGTGAACACCCTTTACTACCATGAACATGAATATATTAGGCATGCGTATACTCAGAAGTGAAGAGGTATGTAAGAACTAAGAAAATTTGCACTTTTTAGGGTAAATTTTCAAGAGAATGGAGGCCCAGTATCTAATTTGCTGGTGCAAATTTACCCCCACAGTGAATTGGGGATGCAAATCTGAATATTTGCATTTCTATCTGATTTGTGCCTGCAATTCAGCTGTCAGTGCTGGAGTTGTAAACGCTGCATGTGGAGAGATTCTATGCAGTCCAAAAGTCTGTCCATGCAGGGGCTGGACCCAGGCGAGTCCTTGCACTTGAACTGGGCTGGGCCAGTACTGCTACTGGCATTACCATCTCCAAAATGAATGGGAAGGGGCAGGCCTGTGCCAGCCACATAAAGCAACAGAGCTGGCCAGACACAGAAAAGAATGAACAGGGCACCCCTTCAAGAATGGCTCAGAGACCATGGTCCCAAAGCTCCTCTGAGTACCTCAGGCATAATGTCTCCTGGAGCTCCCACTGGTACTGGGCACACAGAACTGAGCTCAAGAGGCACAACGGAGCCTTTTGGTCCCTCTTTCACCGTTTTTAAACCACTAGGACTCAAATAGTACCTGAGCACACCACCACGAAAAAGTACAGGGAGAGACAGAAAGGTTTTGTAAGCACCAATCTAGCTGCTTTAACAATAGATTCTCCCCATGAAATCAGTGCTCTCTGTAACCAAAGAATTAAGCAGTGCCTTTTTGGAATAAAGCTCTTTTATGTTTCAAAAGTATAACAACAGGTTTCTAGGCTGTGTGGCTCCTTGGTGAGTAGGAATATACCAAATGTGAAGATAGTTACTGGCAATTTCTCTCTCTAACAGCAATAATACAGTTCTCCGCTAACTCCCTTCTCCCACTTCAAAAACAAACAAACAAACAAAAAGAGCCACTCCACCCCATCCCTCTGTTCTCTTCTGCTGCTTCCCTCATTATTAGCAATTTCACTGCTGAATGCGCTCAACTTGTGAGGAGATGGGAAGCCAGAAGGAGAGAGTTACTTGGAGAAGAAGGGCTGAGTATAGAAGATAAGATGAGGGGGAACAGGAATCAGGAGTAAAGGAGAAGAGAAGAAAGAGAGATTGGAAGGACAAAGGGAGAAAGGGGACAGGAAAAAGAGATGAGACTTCAAAATGTTTGCAGAGAAAGGCCTGGGAAGCACACAAGAGGAAAGGAATTGGAGATGGAGGGAGGAGGAAAGGAAACTGGGTGGACTAATAAAATATACATATTTGAAGGAAACAAGATGGGATATAAAACCCGTAGAGAGGATGGAATGAAGAACCTGGGGCTGCAAAAGGTGAGACTAGGAGATGCAGGGGGAGGCTATAAGAGACCCAGTGTGGAAGACATATTCCCCTTCCCTACTGGTTTTATGTCCTTGATAGAGGAGCCCACATGATAAATCACTGGAAAAGATTTCAGGGAGGGTAGGAGAAAGGGCCTGTGGGTAGGAAATGAGGAATTAACCTGGGCTGTTTTAGATAAAGCTCCCCTCACAGGGACCTGTATCAGGGCTTCCAACATGGAGCAAGCACTCTGGGATCTTCCCCAGGTCCTGCAAGGAGAAGGACATGACTTGCATTGTGCTGTTGCAACCAAACCATCTCCATCCCAGAGACCTGGCTGCCCACCATCTTGTTTTTCCACCAGCACCACTGGACTCCGTGTGTCCATTTCTCTTTTCCATGGAGGAGAATGCTTGGTACTGCAGGTCTTTGTTCTCCTTCATTGTGGGAGCCTGAGGATAGTACAGAACAACAACAAAAACCAAAAAATCAAGGCTCTGATGATTTCACTGTGTGGTTTGCTCTGCCACCTAGGTGTGATCACACCTTCTCGCAGCTCATCTGCCCACACAATCCTAGCTCCCATCTGCTGCTTCTCTTCTGTGCGCTGCACTCCTGATTCTCTTCCTGTCTGCATGATAGTGAGATATTTGCAGACTGACAATGCTTTCATCTCCCTAAGTGCTGTGTGGTGCTGCAAGTTAAAGTTAACTCTGAAGTTGGTTAGCTAGGTCTGGAAATTTATACTTGACAAGCCAACGCCATATGCACTTCCTTCTCCTAATTCGAATCCTGCTTGCCAGTCACACTGCTCGTCTTCATTTCTGGATTGTAATCCCTTACACACAAGCACACGCTCCATTAGAATCTGCACCAGAAAGAAGAGACAATGGAGCAAAGTGTAAACACAGTCAGCACTAGCTGAGGTCCAAAGAGACTCAGCTGTTGACAGTGGAATATATCCAGGAAAACTTTCCTAAAACCTCTTAGGATTTAGGACTTTAACCTGGGCTTCCTCCCAGTCTCTAGTCACTTGTGTTGGCAGATGGGGGCAGTATGTTGAAGGAATCTTTCCCCAGGATGTTCTGCAGCCACAACTGGCAGATCCACAGGCCCTACATCTAGCCGGTCCCGGCCTCTAGAATTCCTATGTGTGAGGTTCAGCTGTGTGGCGGGACCCCTTCACCAGCTCCTCCCCAGTGCTATGGAACCAAATCAGTTCCACAGCATATGTGGCCATCTTATGAGATGAAGGAAGGACACAGTTTGCCCCTAAAAGCCAAGAACAATGGCTGGAATTAGGAAAGAAAAACAGACATAAGATCCAGTCTAAAAGCCACCATGCCCCAGGTCACATGTACTCCATCACAAACTGGTGGAGGAGTCTACAGCAAGATCCCTGAATTCAGCAGCACTCCAGTACAGGAGACTGGAAGTTCTGCAGCAGCTCCACTTTAATGGAAGCTTTTATTAAATTAAAGGTGAATGAATAGGAATAATTCAATCAGCGTTCATTCTGGTCATAGAGCCTTTTCATTTTACATTCTGCCCACATTTCCAGCATCCAGCAGATTTTCATACTGACAACATGTAATGGCATCATCGGGGGAGAAGCTGGATATTCTGGCAGTTAAGACGGGGACAGCTGGGGCTTTTGGCATCTGAGAAAACAAGCTTCTATACTTGAAGTGGTTTTGGATTAAGGTAGGGTGTGAATTTAAAGTTCAATAGCTATTCTGCAATAACTTCTGGAATAAGAGTACCTTCTTCCTGTGTATCTTAACTCACCTTGAATAGCTACTCCTGCATAACTCCATGTGTAGGCAAGCCTGAGTGTCAATATTAGCATACCTTTCAATTCTTGAGTTTGGATTAGCACAGTTAACCCCAAATTCACTGTATTTGTTTCAATGGATAGCTGCTGTAATTGTAGATCAATCTTAGTTCTTTTAATTGGCTTTGAAACATCAGTTGTGTTTTAAGCACATTTGCAATGAATTACACTTTTGAAACGAAGGCTCTTGGGTCTAGTAGGTGCACATTTCTTGAAATGTGTATAATCAACTACTCCTAAGTGATTCTGACTCTTCTGTCAGATGCAAACAAGATGAACTTCTCAAAAGCAGAAAGAGCTTTTCAAAATGAAACAGCATCATTATAACCAGACATCTAAAGACCTTTCCATTCAGGAACCTCAGCACCTGAACACCCAGTGAAGTAGGAAAATAGGATTATTCCTGTTTTGCAAATGAGCACAGAAAGATGAAGCAACTTTCCCAACGTGGCTCAGTAGGGTAGTGGCAGAGCCTTGTACAAAATCAAGGTGGTCTTCTTACTCCGGCTCACGATGGCTGAAATACAGAACCGTGTAGTGCAGGGGTTCTCAAACTGGGGGCCGGGACCCCTCAGGGGGTCGTGAGCTGTCAACCTCCACCCCAAACCCCGCTTGCCTCCAGCATTTATAATGGTGTTAAATATATAAAAAAGCGTGTTTAATTTATTGGGGGGGGGGGTCACACTCAGAGGCTTGCTGTGTGAAAGGGGACGTCAGTAAAAAAAAAAGTTTGAGACCCACTGGTGTAGTGTATCCAGAAACGGATATCAAAGCTCTTCTTAGTGTATATAGGAACTCAGAACTCCAACATCCTTCCCCGATTCAAACATTTCAGAAATATTGATTAATTAAGCCTTGCAATGCTCGTGTGAAGGAAGGGTTACCTCCAATTTACAGATAGGGATACCGAGGCACAGAAAGGTTAAGTGAATTGCCAAAGGGCACTTAATACTGAACTCCAGCATAGCCTGCAACGAGTAGTAATGGATTCTCACACTGCTCTGCACTCCATTTTGACTATGTCCTGGACAATCACATAACACCTCTAATGCACCTTAAGCCTGAACTACAGCACCTGTTATTCCTGCCCTGGCCCTCTTGTGACTTGCCTACCTGTCAAACTGTGTTTTGAGATGTGCTCACATGAAAAAACAGATGATCTTCATTTGCCTGCCAAGGGACAGGGCATCCTGTTGCACAAACATGAAGGAGAGCTTCCCTTTTAGATTTTATCTGGTCACTTCCCTTTTGGATTTTATCTGGGAGTAGGAATGGAGCTGACTTTAGCTTGTACAACGTCCAGCTGCAGTCACATGAAACTGTAAACAGTTTTTATTTTGCAAACATCTGGACTGCCAATCCCTTTCATGTGTTGCCATGTGAATGCAATGCAAAGCGGGCTTTGGATCTGCTATATCAAAGCACTCTCTGCCCATCACACAGAAATCTTCAGCTAAAACCCAGGACACCAATGGTTTGTTGTGCCCTATTTTTGTCTCAAAAGGTCTCAAAATTAAGCCCTCAAGAATACAAATTTGCCTTTACAATTGATGGAGACTTGCAACAAAAACCAGAAAGCATTTGGATCCAAAGCCTCTCTGTAGGGTTACGCGGTTCATTGCCTTAGATAAATCCTTTGCTTCCAAACAGGTATGGTCTGAAAATGGTGTGGAGACAACAGGCAAAATCCTCACCCCATTGAAAATCAACAGGCATTTTGCCATTGACTTCAGTGGAGACAGGATTTCATACAACATATTTAGCCTTGTAGGAAAGCGTTTCCTTTGTGTTCCTCTTTAGCAAATCCCTTTGGCTAACCGAATAAGCAGCAGCATTAACTGACCCAGTCCTTCTCTCCAGAGCAAGCATCAACAGGATATAGAAACAGTGAGGGCGGCAGAGAATCTGTAGAGAGGGAAGGAATATGCATATCCTCCAGGCTCCTGGGTGGCCCAGGGAGGTGTGAAATTCAAGCAACTGATGTCTGAACAATCTAGAGAGTAATGTCATGGTTTTATAACACCAGTAATAGATTTACACAATTCTGAAAGCTGAAGGAAACAATGCAATTTGAGTAAGATAATTAACAAAAGCTACCAAAGCTACAATTAAATGGAAAATAATACAGACATCCATAGTTTTGAATGTCACATTAACAGCAACGATGAAAACTCTAAATAAGCATTTAAAGCAATTCCACTGCTATTTTTAACTCACTATGTTCCTCACTGAACAAACATTACAAGGTCAGGTCACCTCCTGTGGGGTTTTCTTTCTGTCCTGACACTATCAAATGGATGCCTGCCATGTGCTGTATGCAGGCCAGTGATCACACATCAAGCAGTCACTGAGCTGTCCATGGTGCTGAAACACAACCTCCCATCTTTGTAAGATTCAATTTAAATGGACAGTACACTTAAAATCTAGTCTATTTACACAGAAACACACCCCGAAAGTAGTTTCAGGTCCTACATCTGGCCCCCACCTGCAGAGAAACCTGTCAATTTATCTGGTTTTATAATCTTTTTAAAACATATTTTCTCCCCTCTGATTCTGTGTGAAAGACCCGGACAAACTACTTGGGAACAGTAAAACAGATGATACACAGAGTGCTGTCAAATGCAAAAAATAAACCAATTCACTCTGGAAATAACTTAAGCTAAATTAAATTAAGGCCACTTTAATTCTGAATAAGAACATCCACACAGGGTTTTAATGCATCTTAATTAATCCACTTTTAATCTGAATTAAACTAAGAGTGATTTACTTTACATCCTACTGTATTTTCCACTGCATGCATCTGATGAAGTAGGCTTTAGCCCATGAAAGCTTATGCTCAAAGGTGCCACAAGTACTCCTCATTCTTTTTACTTTCCTGAGTGTCCCTGTGTAGACCACTCTCCCTTTCCCACTGGTAAAAGAAAAATTTTAAGTAGATAAGAGGAGAATGCTTTGCTTATTTTAACAAGTAAATGTAAGTGGGTGTAGTTGAGTGAGAGAGAGAGAGAGAGAGAGAGAGCGCGCGAACTACTGAGTCAAAGTCATGGGGATTGCATTTGGTTTTCAGCTCTGAGATCTATAGTCATTCTTATCACTTGTGGGAGCGAGTTCCACACAACAGGTGTGACCTTTCTGTCTTCCAGTTAGCTTACATGCTTAACTAACATGCTCTAAGACCCTTCTGTAGACAAAGCAAGTTGTATTTTAACAGGTGGTAGCCAGTCAAGGTGAAATCTAAACCTTAACCAGCTCACACGTTATCCCAGTGCAGACAAGGCCTAGACCAACACTTTCTTTGGTCCAGTGGAATGCAGCTGTTGCAGGAAATCATCACAAAGGGAGAGGCATTTCCTCAGGTGACTCAGCTGAGACCAATGGAAGGTTTTGAATATCAGGACAGAGACCTTGAATTGGACTCCATATTTAAAAGGGAAACAGTGCTGGGAACAAAGAACCAGGGTGCTGTATTTACCACATTCTATTTTTACGCAGAGAGATATACTAGGAAATTGTTACATGCAACATCATCTAAATGGAGACAAATTAAGACTGGTCTGGATCTGCAAGCACAAGGCTTAATGACACCAATAGCCATTCCTTACATAGGTAACAAGAGCAGTACATAGCCCTGAGAATCTATGTTATTTATAGCAAGCTTAATTGCATTAAGTACCATAGCACGTATTGCTTTATTTGTAATGAGTTTTAGGCTTCAGAAGCTCAGAATCCCATCTGTGACAGCAGACTGTTGCAGGATTCAGCTATTAATAGCTGCTGGTACACACTTACTTCCATGTGAGGGGCACAAGGCAGGAGGAGCCAACCAGATGGAGATAATGCATGAGAGTGACATACAGCCAAAAATGATGATCCATTCTCCCCCTTCTTCTCCCCAGTCACACAGCCAGAGGTTAGGGGTCTCTTACAGGAGTCGGTGAGTGAGGTTCTGTGGCCTACAACATGCAGGAGGTCAGACCAGATCGGCAGTTTTCAACCTGTGGTCCGCGGACCCCAGAGGTCTGCAGACTATTTTTACGATTTCCAAAGGGGTCTGCACCTCCATTCAAAATGTTTAGGGGTCCACCAATGGGAAAAATAAATAAATAAATAAATAAATAAATAAAAAGGTTGAAAACCACTGGACTACATGATCATGATGATCCCTTTTGACCTTAAAGTCTACGAGCAGGAAACAACAAAATTTAAACAATCACATTTAATTACACACCAAACATACTAAATCAGAAGTTCTTCCATGCGGTCAGAAGCCCAAACATGATGGACCAAATTCTTCTCTCCTAACACCAATGTACATTCAAAGTTGCTGCACTGATTTCATTGGACTTGCTCTGGATTTACATCAATTAACTAAGATCAGAATCCAGTCTTGCTGCACTGTGCTCATGTTTAAGAATCAGCCAATGAAACTGGCTGGCACAAGCAGGGAAGCTAAGCTAAATGAAATGCAAAAAAGAGAAACAGCGGCACTGATGAAAAGTGAATTAGATTTTAAAAAACCATGTAAGCGAGAAGTGAATTGAGCCCACAGTTCTATCTGGACAGAAAGCTTCCAATTAAAGAAAAGCTGGTTTTCAGCCACAAGCACAACAGGGACACCTGTAAAGATGCAAGGGCCCTCACTGAATACACACAACCTCATATTTGTGTGCACAAATCAGATAGTTGCATATCCAGCCCCTTGCACAGGTGATTACATCTGTAAGTGCAAACATGCCAAGGCATTCCCCCTATACCTCGGTGTGACAGCTGACTATTTGGCCCTACAGACTGCTATTAAATTGTGACAGTCAAAATTCAGCAGTTTTCTAGAAAGGCTTGTCTGGCAACATACTCCATGGATATTCCAGCATGTTAAATAATTCCCTGCGCTAGTCACAAATGGTAATAATCAGAGCCAGTTAGTGTATCTTATAGTTATATTATACACAAAAGAGGGAAGTCTCAGTTGGTTCAGCAACAATATGTAAGAATCTCACCAACCAAGATTTTAATTTGCATGAGGTGAGGTAGTCTAGTGGATAGAGGACTGACTTGAGAGACCTGGGTTCTATTCCCAGCTCTGCCAGTGGCCCCCTGGGTGACCTTGGGTAATCACTTCCCGCTCTGTGCCCCAGTTTCACCACCTGTCAAACGGAAATGACGATGCTGATCTTCTTTGTAAAGTGCTTGGAGATCTACAGATGAAGAATGTTATATAGAGCTATTTCTTATTATTTTTATTATGGAGCCTTAATATATCCAAATTACAACAGTAAGTTACTTAAAATAGATTTAAAAAAAAAAATTAGACTCTGTCAATGTCTTATCCAAAGGTGTCTCTCCCTTCTGAATACCAGGCAGCTATTTCCCACACGGTGGTTCCTTCTGCAGAGTCTGATTCGGCCTTCAGTCCTCATCACTGCCTCATTACTTCACCTTGAACACCTGTGTGGAATCTGAGCAGGAAAGTATCTCCTGCTTGCTAGAAACTCCATCACAAACATGAAATGCTAAATTCTGACCATGTTTGAAACCTTCAAGTGAAATCACTGTCTTCAGCTGACATAAACTAACTGCTGGGTTCTCTCTGCACAGCTTAATGAACAGAATCTTAAGCAAATATAAATAGTTCTCTGTTCTAATTGCTGAACTTCGATTTTATTTTTATGCCCGATGACTACTAAAGGGATGTTTCTACATTACTTTCACTTTTAAGAAAGGCTTAATGACCAGCTATTAGCCAGAGACACCTCATCAGTAATATTAAGTTGCTGTATCTGGTAGTGCTTTTAATGAAAACATTACATCAAGTTGTCAAGCAGCACTATGAAACAGGATCCATAACCAAAATGCCCAGTCTGCAGGGAAACTCAAGCTCAGCTGGTAATAATGAGGTTTCATTTTCCAGCTGTACTTTGCATGAGTGGTGACAAACCAGTGTCTAACTTCAGAGTGTGTATGTGTCATGAAGTTTTGACATCTCACCTACAGCTAGAATGACATGTTGAGATAGTTTCTCCCTCCCCCCCTCACCCCCGGAACGCATACACGCAAGCAACCTATCTGATCTGGTGAATGAAAAATAATGAGACCACCTACAGTGCGGACTGGGTTGATCTCTAGACACAGCAGGCCCATGCCTAGACCCCTGGTTCTGGGATCATAGCAAGCGACCACAGGAAAGAATGGGGAGCAGATCACCTGCTATATGATACCCCCACGGATCCCTTCCAGGAGCTCAGGTAAGCCACTGGGGGTACGCATTGTTACTTGTCTTTGGGTGGCGGGGGGAGGGGATTAAGTAAGAGGCGAGAGAACCCCAGCTGCTATTGCTGCCCCTCTGCCATGTACATTGGCCAAACCAGACAGTCTCTACGCAAAAGAATAAACGGACACAACTCAGACGTCAAGAATTATAACATTCAAAAACCAGTCGGAGAACACTTCAACCTCCCTGGTCACTTGATTACAGACCTCAAAGTCACAATACTCCAACAACAACAAAAACTTCAAAAACAGACTCCAACAAGAAACTACAGAATTGGAATTAATTTGCAAACTTGACACCATTAAATTAGGCTTGAATAAAGACAGAGTGGATGGGTCATTACACAAAGGAAAACCGATTTCCCCATGCTAATTTTTTCCCCTACTGTTACTCACACCTTCTTGTCAACTGTTGGAAATGGGCGATTCTGATTATCACTACAAACGTTTTTTTCCCCCCCTCCTGCTGATAATAGCCCACCTTAACTGATTACTCTCATTATAGTTAGTATGGCAACACCCATTTTTTTCATGTCCTCTGTGTATATATATCTTCCTCCTGTATTTTCCACTGCATGCATCCGATGAAGTGGGTTTTAGCCCACGAAAGCTTATGCTCAAATAAATTTGTTAGTCTCTAAGGTGCCACAGGTACTCCTCGTTCTTTCTCCTCAGGAAGAGGCCTGACAATCCACACCCCCAGAGTAGAGTCTCTTGTGAGGTGGGGACTCTGCTGTCCCCATTCTAAGGGATCTACTGGGATGGCGGTAGCAGTGGAGGTTTCCCCACAGAAGAGCCCCCTGCTGGTTTGCCCAAATACCCACACGAGGCCTTCTGCTGGAGTGGGTGAGGATATAAAAGCTTTCTATCAGAGTGGTAAGCAGGGGGCCGGTCACCACTGGTCTTCAGCCTGGCTGAGGAATCCCTCTTCAGCCTGCTGCACCCTGTCTTCACACAGGTTAGGATCTGGCTCAGTAGGAGGGGAGTCTTGGATCCTGCCACCCCAGCAGAAGGGTGTGGGTGGTATAAGGGTGAGGGGTACCTTGCCTTCCACCTCTCCTGCCAGCAGAGGACCTGTCTAACAATGCAGGTAAAACACAATGAAGACAAAATGTCTCATGTAAAATCTACCAGAGAAATGCGACACCACCAGGTGTCGCTCAAGAAAGGTCATAAAACCACGGCAGGTAGGATGTGGCCTGAATGTAGCATTGCCAACTCTCTCAACTTTACTGTAAGGCTTGCAATGTTTGCTGTTTTTCTTAAAGATTCAGCTGTTGGAAGTAAATTACCTGAGAATCTCAGCTTTCATAAGGAAAGGAACTCATGGTACACCAAACATGAGGCCTAAATGTGCCAACTCCAGAAAGCAAATAAAAGGAAGCCAGCATTTATTATTTTGTAAATCTCATGATTTTGGAATGCTTGGGAGTTGGCAATAGCATGCGTACCATTCAGCAACAGGAACAAATGGAACGAAGATTTGCTCACAGTCTACTGTTAGCAACTTTCCTTTGAGCAAGTAAACGTAGATGCAAATGTGTACGTTGCAGGCTACATTTGCATGCACAATTATGGCAGCTGCTTGTGCAAACTGGGTATTTATGTATACAAAAGAGGATCTAAATGAAACTGCAGTAACTGTGCAAATGTATATGTATTTTTGCATACGACTCCTGTTCAAAGTCTACTTCAAAACCGAGCATGGAAAACAAAGTCTTATTTAATTGAACTGAATACAATTGATGCAGAACACAGTTTTCCCCCCCTCTGCTACATACTCAATAGGCCCATTTCTGCTATTAGTTACAATGATATAAACCAGAAGCAAGTCTACTGCATTCAGTGGAGTTATTCTAGTGTAAATCTGGCGCAAGTGAGAGAAGAATCAGGCCTTTTATTTCCCATACAGGATGGCCACATAAAATCAAGACAATGGAGGCACAATTCATTAAAAATGCATGGCCCATTTCAGTGGCTAGCTGCTCTGGGACAGTCAGTTGGGAAAGGCATACACTGGGGAAGGCAATTTGCTACATTTTCCTGCAGTGTATTCAGCATTCTCTCTTTTACACCTAATGACCTAATTCTGCAGCTGCTCTTCATACGGAGCTTCCCCTGGGAGTTCTTCACATGGAGCAGATGGCTATTTAAGCTGACGGCAGTGACTCTCTGCACTGTCCAGGTGCCCAGTTCCTGAAGTGGTGGTGGTGGTGGTGATGGTATCTTTGACAGAGGTGCCAAGCTCAAAAAACATGTCTGCAGAGACAGAGGGGTTTGGGGTAGCGGAAGGCAGTGGATGCCCAAGGAGAAAGTACCTGGTGGCATTAGGGATACCAATTCTTACACTGATTTCACACACATTTCCACTGACTTACTCCTTATTTTCAACAATGGTATGGTAAGCGTGAGCAAAATAAAGCCTCTGTATTTATAAGGCAGGGGCACAATTTTCAGCTTTTGCATCTCCTGCATTCTCTCTTATGGCCCTAGCTTCAAAAGCCTTCTGTTTCAGGGATGTTTGCCAGCCCTCGTGTTCTGCAACACCGTTCTACAAACACCAGTACGGCGTTAAAGGTTATGCCATGCCATTTCCCTCAGGACCCAACAACTAGACAGCCTGTCAATTACTTGGAGACTAATGCACACTTGCACCTCACTCTGAATGGAATTCTAAGCCAAAAAACTTTGGGCCCTGCCTCTCTGAGTCCAGAAGATGTGTGGGGAAAGTTGGGGAAGAGGGCGCAAGGCACTATCATTTGCAGAGCCCCAGACACCCTGCCCATACTTCCTCCCAGCTCTCTCCCCACCTCATCATATAGCTCTGCCAAGTGTCGTGCATCTCATGTGATGCTCTTGGAGGAGGATTCTACGTCTGTTGGCGTGGTGCATACTGTCCTGTGTAGTAACCTCCAGGTCTAATCTCTTCCTCATCCACATGGAGCGTGCATTCCCCAGCCCAGTGCAGGCACCTGTACTGGATCAACTTCAGTAGGAACAGAAGCTGCCTGAGGGAGGGGGGGAAGAGAGGTGATCACACCTGCCTGAGCAGCTGGAAAGATGCTGTATAACAGCATTGCAACGCCCCCCCCCCCCCCCCCCCCCACACTTCCGACCAACACACTCTCACTTTCCTCCCCCGCCTCCACTCCTCCATGATGCTGACCAGGACCTATTCCCAAAGCACACAACACTCCCAGCCAAACTGCAACCATTGGCAACTACATAGAATGGCAGACATATTGGTTGTGCGTGTTATATAACTCACTCCAATGACACTGTGGTGGGTGCACTATTTAACAAATGTAATGGAACTATACCCATCTGTACATGTGTATTAGGGACACAATAACGACAGGCTGACAAATGCCGATCCAAAGAGATTTCCCCCACTACCACAGCCTCAAACCACCTCACGCAGTAACCCTCTTCTAGCAGTTAGATGCTGAGCCTGATTTCTCCTCAACAGACTAAAATCGTCTTTTCTCGGCTGCATGGATTGAGAAATGCCCACGGCTGTGGATTACACCGGATGCTGAAAGCAAAGATACCTTCCCCAAAGGAGCAGCAAATTCATTCGTTAGAGGAGAACACATTCCCGTTCAGTGGAATCTCATCAGAAGAGCCTTATAATGGACTTTTGGGCAGATAACTGCTTTGGAGATAGTCAAAAAGATTTAGATGGGTCCATTCAGTGGGCCTCTGGCTGCTGCCAAAAAAAAAAAATTACGAAGAACCCTAGATAACTGCAATTATTTGCATTCTCCAGCTGCGAGAGTTACCCCTGAACCGTTCTTCAGGACCAGAAGCAATCAGAAGCAGACATCTGGCACCATTCCTGCTAGCCAGAAATTTACAGTAGGGAACAGGTTATAAAGCCACACCATTCCTGCTGTTATAATTAAGGGTCTGTTAGCCAGCTTCATGATAGGCTAAGTTTATTTAGGTATTTAAGGAAGGCCTTTTAGAATCCCCCTCTTACTCTATCCCCTTTTCATTTCCACTACCTGTTGCAGACACATCTCAGCTTCAGCCTTCCACTCAGAAGACAGGATAGGATCCCAATTATCCACTGACATAGGTCTTGGCAGACTGGATCAGACCAATGGTCCATCTAGTCCAGTATCTTGTGTCTCTGACAGTGGCCAGTTCCACTAGACGGTTCTCAAAGGAAGGTGCAAGAAACCTGAAATTGGCAATTATGGAATAACCTGCCCATAGGAGAAGTTTCTTCCTACCTCCAGACAGTTAGGGATTTGCCCTGATGCATGGAGAGTTTATATCTGATCCGTTTTTTCTTTTCTTTTAATCCTATCTAACTGTGGATATTCAAATCCTTTTTGAACTCCTCTAAACCTCACAGATACCATGTGGCAATGAGTTCCACAGGGTAACATTACATTGTGTATAAAAGTATTTCTTGTTATCAGATTTAGATTAGTAGCCTTCCAGATGCACCGATGGTCCTTTTTATTTCATTGAATAAACGTAGGTTCTTGATAATCCACCACCACATCATGAGAGAGATTCTCCCCATTCCTACAATACATTCACCACTGCTAGCATCAAGCATGCTGTGTTCTAGCACACCCAGTATCTGTCAACCCGATAACTTGATAGAAGCCAAGGCTGAGAATCAAACAGAAGCTCTCTTGCCTGGTAGCTCAGAAATCTGCCATGGAACTTCATGTCAGATTTCCTCCCATATTTATTGTTACTATTCATGCTATTTTTTCATTTGTTTTCTTTCATTTCTGCCAAAGTGACTACACAAAATCTGTAGGCCAAAATTCTGCACTGATCTAGACCCTCCCTGACAACCCCACTGAGGTCAGAATTCACCTTAAAACACAGTAATACTTCCTACAGCATTACCCACACCCTTTCAAGCAACATCATATGAATTCTTTAGGGTTACCAACCTTAAAGCTCGTTTGCCTTATACAAACATCCAGCCGTTCTAAGTGTCTTTTACTTCAAAGTGGTTCCCAGCACAAAGCGTGCATCACAATATTCAAATAGCTCATTAAGGCTGCAGCACAACAAACTGCATTTAAAGGATGTATTTGAGCGCTTATTTTAAGATGAAATGATTAAATGAGAGAGAGAAATCCTCCAGCCCAGGCACAAGGGAGTCAGGGGCACACGAGGAAGATTCAAGTAGCATCTGAATGCTTGGTTGTTTCTCAACAGTAATGTACAGTTCTTAAAGTAGTGTAATTGCCAAACTAGAGCTTTGGCACAGAACAGTGTCTCCGTGCATTCCCTAAGATCCTGGAAAGCAGGTGGAGAACCCGCAAAGATGTGGAAATGTGGTAAAGGAGGGGTTGGTCTCTCAGAGCGCCATCAAAATAAGCATCTCAGACACGTGTAATGCAAATGCAACATTAGTGCACATGTGCCTGAGCTAGTGACTAAATATAAAATGAGAGAATTGTTACTTATATTCAGGTAGTGACTAAAGGCCCCGTCATGAATCCGATTTTAAGGTCAAGGCGTATGACTGTAGAGTCCTACAACACAGCTGCTGAGTTAGGGTCCCAAAGTACATAAAAAGCAGAGTTCAAAAGGTTTTCCCTGTTCATTTTAAATCGGTTTAATGCTTGGGAAAGATACTGGACTGACAGCCCAGAAACCTGAAGTTATCCATCCGCAGGGTATTCACAGTCACAGCACGGTGGCTGGCTGTAGACATCTCTATGCTCAGGTACTAAAATGGCAGGCTTAGAGATGTGCACTGTCTCTTCTTGCAAACAGGTTTATTCACCAGCTATGTCATCAAAACTCAAGTACAAGCAGTTAGTGTTCTGCACTGTGTTTGAGTGACTTTAATGTTTGGGTGCCAGGTGTTAACAAGTTATTGCTTCCTCAAGACATTAGAAACTGCATCTGGCGCCGATCATTCTGAGCACCGTGTTCAGCCAGATTCATCATTATTTTGCATAAACAACGCAAGGTATGAGGACCAAATTGAGAGGAAGGTATACAGAGATTGTCTAAAGTTTAGTGCACCGTTACCAAGAGTTACATCATGCCATCACTTCTGAGGCAGGTTTTATCACTGATTTCAATGCATAGTTCTACTTTAAAAATCGAACGCATGATACAATACTAGAGTCCAATTTTGCAAGGTGCAAAGTGTCACAAGCTCCCATTAACACTAATGGTACACTTAGTACTAAAAATGATAATGCAGCTGAAGTTGAGGACATTCACAGCCTTGCAGGATGGGGTCTTCTGGTAGGAAATGTGGGTTGAGAGCCTACGTTACCATTGTGTTTCATTACTTTATTTTTAAGAAATAAGTCTTGTATAGAAAGGTCAGAATATCACAATCAAGATCCACTGTGATCTGAAAGCAGAATTTTGCTCAAAGTGACGAGACTATGAAACCACTCTTGCTTGTGTCATTCATTAAATATTAGTTGTAATATATTTATGCAGCTAGCTGCACTCTGATAGGGTCCACTGACACATTGCTTATATATAAATAAAGTACAGGAGTTCTTTATATTAACTATAAAAACATCAAGACGATGTTTGAAAGAGACTGGTAACATATCTTCCTCCATGTCTAAAATGGCCTTCAAAAACTCAGCACCAACAGCAAAAATCCATAATTATAAGCTACATGCACAACTGGACTCTCTGAGGACACAGATAAAACAATTACCTTTTTAAGATTTCCACACTTTTCTTGACCAAGTTTTTTAATTTGCGCAAACGCCAGGGATCATCTCTCTAACTTCTTTGGGTTTTTTTGTTACTGTTGGTCTACTGGACAAACAGGTCTCACTTCAATATTCCTTCATTAAAATGAGTTTCAAGATCACAGCGCACTGGGAACATTCACATGAGTCCACAAGATTATTTAAAATCCCGTTTGAAGACGTCATTATGGGGTTAACACCCACCCAGCTTAGAGATAATATAGCAACGATAAAATATAATGTGCCCTACGGTACTTGATTTATTCTCTTTTTGCTGAACAGGCTGGACATGTATAAATCTATGAGCTTTTAACATTTAACGTTGTTATTCCGATGACAAAATAGACACAAGGGAGATAAGTCTTTATCTCGCCATTAACATTATTGTTATTCACAGAATACAGATTGGGACTGATTCAAACATAGGAAAGTCACAGTAATTTGTTCGACTATTTAGAAGACTTAGATAGTACTTGTTTTATGACTGCGCAGCAGGGTGAGGGGGAAATCAAGCCAAATACAGTAAAGTGAAACCTGGGAGATGATGTTATTGGGGTTTCGTTTTTGGTTAGTTTTCTACCCAAAACATCTGCTTTAGCACAGCATTAGTAAAGTAGTGTTCACACTGGCTAGGTCTACACTACGGGGGGGGGGGGGGGGTCGACCTAAGATATGCAACTTCAGCTACGTGAATAGCGTAGCTGAAGTTGCGTATTTTAGGTCGACTTACCTGGCTGCGAGGACAGCGGCGAGTCGACCGTTGCCGCGCTGCCGTCAACTCCGCTTTCGCCTCTTGCTGCGGTGGATTTCCGGAGTCGACGGCAGAGCCATCGGGGATCGATTTTATCACGTCTTCACTAGACGTGATAAGTCGATCCCCAATAGATCGATTGCTACCCGCCGATCCGGCGGGTAGTGAAGACGTGCCCAGTATGTTCGATAAGTGCAGCACACTTACTGCAGATCAATAAGTGGAGAAACAGGTTCAAAACAAATTAAAAGGCTGAATATGAATTCTTTGCAACATAGATTAATATGACAGGACAATAGCCAGGAAGGTCATGGGTCTGTTTCAGGTGTTGAGCTCATGGTTTTATTATACGTCTTGCAATAACTGCTGCTTTTCTTAAAGCCCCACCTTCCTGACTCATGATACCATGAAAATCTCAGGTTTCATTACAGAAACAGGATTGATTTACAAAAGGTAGTTATGTGTCTAAAGAAACAGATATGCCCCATACCCCACAACTTTCAATGGGAGTTAGGTTTTTTACCTGCTTTGGTACTTTTGTAAAATCCATTAGGTGCCTATCTATATCATTAGTTACCTAAATACCTTTGTAAATCTGCCCCCCAAAACAAAGTCAATTTCTAGTCTTTGTGGTAGCAGTGAAAAGCCTGGGAACTCTAAAGGCTCGGAAACTAGAGGGCATATAAAGAGAACCGAAAACACTTAAAAAAAAAATCAACGAGATTTTAGTCAGTCTCATTATTTTGGGGGCCTGACAGTTTTGAATGCTCGCAGCTAGTAAATGCTGACACTCCAATGACTGCTAATTACATGTTATGCAGGGGAGTCAAAGAGTTGTTCTGGGGATAAAGAGAGGACTCCATCTCCAGAACGGTCAGGCCAACATCTTTCCACCAGCATCAAGCTAACATGAAAACACATTAAAAAACAAACAAAAAACAAAAAACAAAAACAAAAACAAACAAAAACACACACACACACACACCATGAGCTGCCCTTTAGCACTTACACTTCAGCTAGCAGGCTGACATCTCCTCAACAGGGAGAAGGGGAAGCATATAATGCCTGTATAGATCTCTTATACATTATTAGTATTTATATATTTAGATCTCTCTCTCTCTATATATATATATACACACACACACACACACACACACACTTTTTAAAAAATAAGATTATATAGATAAAGCCTGTATAAAAGTTATAGAACTAACATAACATTTGCCACCATCACATTGTTCACTCTGCTTGTGTCGGTCTTGTTCTATTTAGATTGTACGCTCTTCAGAGCAAGGACTATCTACTACGCTGTGTTTGTACAGTGCCTACCACAACCGGGCACCAATCTTGGTTGATCCTTATTCTCTACTGTAATAAACAATAATAATGTACTTCGAGATCCTTGGATGACAACAGCTTCCCTCCCTTCTGACCTGCCATCTCCCCCGACCCCACACTTAAATTGGTTATTTCCACACTTGCACTGTGCAAGATCTCTAGTAATTTGTTTCTACATTTCAAGAACTATTTAAAACCAAGTCAACAGGATGCTTTTCACTGTGCATCTGCGCTGGCCTTTCCCATTCCTTGCAGAGCTGCACGACTGCAGCTGCTCCAAGAAAACAAACCCTTTCAATCACAGGAATTACAGCTCCTCCAAATTTTTCCTCTCCAGAAATCAAGCTCACAATACGATGAGCAAAAACCCACATGAACAACTATTTCAAATGGAGATATTGACCCTAATGGGCCTATTATATCTTTATTAGAGAAGAGGACATTGATTCTGAATGTGTGAAACAATCATAAGGAAACACCAAAAATCTCATGAATTTCTCTGGCTTTTGGGGTTCTGTTAGTGACTTGGAATTCAGCCCAGATTCACAGAACGATTTTCTAATACTCATGATGAAACTTTTGAGTGAGCTTGTGCCCATTTTCCAGTAGATTTGAGCTGATTGTTGGTTTGTTTTAGATACAAATAAAATCTATGGTTCTAAGACAAAAAAAATCAAGCAACACTCAGCATTTACTACTGTGTTTTGCTTTGAGATCCTGAAAGTCACTTGAACTTAGAATCACAGAATATTAGGGTTGGAAGAGACCTCAGGAGGTCATCTAGTCCAATCCCCTGCTCAAAGCAGGACCAATCCCCAACTAAATCATCCCAGCCAGGGCTTTGTCAGGATGTACTATACTGATCACAAACAGCTCCCACTAAGGTCAATGAGAGCCCAGACATCCCAAACTCAAAGACATTGTTCATATGAACCCCATGGGGAGCAAAATTACTTCACTCCACACAGCTTTAATGTTGACCCAAATGGATTTGGCCCACCAAATCCATCGCTGGAATAAAATCATTGAATTCAGAGGCAGAATGGATTTGGCTCTTAAAGGGCTAAATTTACCCTTGTTGTGCTGCAAGAAGGATTCACTCCTGGAGGAGTGATTCTGACGTTTCCATCGGAGCACTCTCTCGCAGGTTATACCCGAGGATATACAGGAACCCCACTAGTACATGCAGCAGGGATGCACTGGAGCCTTTCCCAGCTGCCTCCCCCGACACATACGGCTACGCATTGCAGCATGGATGCAGCTTGCTTTTCACTGTGGCGTGTAGGATACGTAGTGTAGACGTAGCCACAGATATCATTAAAACCCAGAAGTAGTCACAAGCCACTTAAATCCCTCACGTCATCAGTTACAGACAGACTCGGCTACCTTCTACAGCTCAAAATCTTGCAGCAGCCACACACGTTGCTGTGAGCCTCAAACAATCTCTGAGGTTCTGCACTGGCCCATGCACGTAGTGGTGGCGATGCCCATGCAGTGCCTAGGCCCTGAACACAGCTGGGAGTTTTGTACCTGCTCAGTATGCTGGCATAAGCCCTTTCACTGCAGTCACGCAACCAAGACCACGAGGAAAAAATAAAAAAATGTTTTTATTTTTAAGCAACCTAATCAGCATCCTGTCACACCAACATCTCTGCTCTACGCGCCCTGTCTCACCTCTGCTGCCTCTCAGAACATACCGCATTCATTCAGGCCAAAGGCATGACTAGCACATGTTGGCAGTGCTGCCAGTGTGCTGAGGGGCTGGACTTTTTAGTTTCTAAAAACATCTTCCATGTCACTCTGCAGAGCTCTATCAGGGTCCCGTTGGGAGGGGTGCACAGTCACTTGAATTCCCAGATTTTCAAGCCCAAGAGATAGTTTGTGATCATTTAGTCTAACCTCCTGCATCAACACATCCAATTAAGTTTCATCCACCATCCACTGGTAAGTGCTGGCAGAGTCCCCTTTTCAGGCATTGTTGGGGTTGTGCTGGCCCCTTAGAGACCCGCTTCTCCCCTTAAGTGAGACTGTGAATGCTGCTTTCCATCACTGCAACCTGGATGCTCAGAAGTACTTCTATCAGAGCTCTCTACCAGGGTCTACACTGGTATGAAACACGGAGAGAATTTAGCCTTGCAAGTGTAATCATACCCACCACTCATGGAAGGAAATAGGACCAAGTGATTGTGGCAAATGGTCTAACTCCTTGCATTATCTTTCAGTCTCCTAACTACCAACAGGCCACCCCTGTAATGAAGATGCCAGCTAGTGTTCCCAGTATAAACCTGATTGGATCTCAAGGATATGGTCATAAAAAACTCTTTCCCATATAAAAAGCTTGCTATACAAAAGGCATTATCTGAGGACTGGCCTTCTTTTTACACTCCAATGGATTTAGAATGACAAGAGTGAGTACACCAAAGAAAAGGATAAAGATGCTGGTTCAGTAGAAAAAGATGGTCTTGTGTCCAAAGCAAATGGAAGTCAGATGATCCGATGTCATATCCCCAGCACTTTCACAGTCATTTCACTTGTGTCTTGGATCATCATCTATAAAACCAACAGTAGCAACGCCCTATCCAACAGCAGTAGTCTGAGGCCTAACTCATGATCATTTGTAAAGTGCTCTGAGATCCTCTGACAGAAGGGAAAAATACGGTTTCCCTTGATTTTCTACGAGTCTCACTTATATTACCCTACTGCGATACAAAAATTCAGTGACAAAATGGTCCAGGAGTCTCATTACGGATACAGAGTCTTTTCATTGATTGTAATGGGGGGCTGGATTGGATCTTTAGGGCTCGACTGTGATATTTAGCTACTGGCTCATGCTAAGAGTGGTGCAAAGCTCCTTGGAGGCACAGAGGGAACAGTCCCTGGGCTATCGCTCAATTCCATGGACTGTAGCTGTCCTAGTCCTTGCACAGGGGGTGTGGGGGAAAAGAATCTTACTTACCCCCTTCCTCTGCACACGGGGAAGATGATTGCAGCAGATGCTCTATCACCATGACCAGAGTGGCTCTCTGGGATAGGTCACAATGTGTTTTGATTCGCATGATTAACTGCCCCCAGCCACGTCAGTAATCCACGGTTTACGGTGTCCCCAAGTAGGTCTATTCTATTATTAATCCACAGATTAAAGTATCCACAGATTAAAGTAAATCCCGGTCAGCTTTGACGCAATACAACACAAATGGCTGAATTCTAAGGGTCTCATTTTCAGTGATCTGTGGATTAGACAAAGAGTCCAGACCAGGACTCCCTCAGACCCAGTAAGAGTGGAGAAGGTCAGGGGAGAAAAAGAGGAGCTTCAAATAAAAAAAAACAAAAAACAAAAAAAAACAAACCAACCCCAATGCAGGTAGAGGAAAGGGTTAAGTTTCATATTCAAAAATATCTATAGGGTATAACAACTTTAATGAGGTTCCCAGGTTAATTACCTGCCCCACTGAACAATAATATGGATCTTTCCATGGGAACAGATATTGAACAGCGCTCACCTTTAATGACGTGCAGGAGAAAAGGTGTGGGGGGGAGAGGGAGGGAGAGCTGCTATTTCATGCTTCTAAGAAGGCGACTGTAGAGAGATTTTTTTTTTTAAGTTGCTGTCATGGCCACAAAGAGCTCTTATCAACTTGACACTGAAAGTAAAAAGCTTTTAGGTTCCCAGCACAGCAAAAACCAGCCCCAGTAAGCAAACTAATCTTTTTAAAAATTCTGTCAGTGTAGGGAAAAATGCATTAATTTGCACTCTGCAGAATGTCCTGGAATGCCTGCCAGCAGCATTAGATATAACACAACACAAATGAATCAAAGACCAACGTGGTTGCTGGGCAATTGGAGGAAGGCGGGGGAAGCATATGGGCAATGATCTCGGATCCAGTTATGTGAGGAAATTAGCAACAGAAATTTTCTGTCTTTAATTGCAATGAAAGCTTGTGGATTTCCTCCCCCCCCCCTCTGCAGAAGAAAATAAAAGAAACTAAACCTGCCCTTTGCAATACATGACAGGTGATTTATGCATCTGACAACTCCAAAATATCTTACGGCCTTGTCAAGGTACTGGTGAGATGGCTTCTAAGTACATGTTTTTTGTAAAGGTTGGGCTATCTTCATTTTGTGGGGCGGAGTGGGGGGATTACATGCTCTAAAAGCTACTTCTTCAAAGCCAGAACACAGTGCAGATATGACTGGTCCATGGTAATAGTGCAGACAGAAAAGAGGGCAAAGCTGATTTAGAGTTGGAAAAAGGGGGCTACAACTACATGAAATTGAATTAAATTAAGAAAAGGAAAATGTACGCTGATTTCTTAACAGTAAAATCTATTCAATCGTGGAACAATCTTGCAGAGGGAGCCCTAGCACTGGGGCATTCAGCGAAGCAATGGAAAGGTGGATGTCAGGAACAACCCTCCACTAGCCCTGGGGATGGATTATATAGCCCAAGAGTATTTTCCCCTTTGGAATTTCCCCACAGAATCCTAGATACCCAGAGGCCTGAGTCTCCTCTCACATCACTGTACCTCCACTGAAGTCAAATGGAGTTATTCCTGATTTGCACCAGTGTAAATGCAAGGGGAACCAGGACATGATTCCAGTTCCATCCAACAAAAAAAATGTTCCATACATCAGACAGTCAATATGCCAAGTAGTGGGAGAATTGGGGGAGGAGGGAGAGAAAACGAGGGGAAAGATTCCATGTGGCTTTTTGTATTACAATGACTTTCTGTGCGTGAAGACTACAAATGAAGCACACTTGCATTTCTGCTTGATTCCTAGGGCACATACAACTAATGCCTGGGAGGATCGTACACTTAGATAGTGGGTTCTGAGCCTTTTCAAAAATATGCAGACTAGCTTCCTGTCAGGGAGCCACCTAGTGATTGTTTCAGTAAAATCCTTATTTGCTTATTGATAGACTCACTGTGTGGTTCCCTTCCCAGGAAAAGAGCTAGTCTCTAAGGCCCAGATCTGTAAAGGGACTTCCACTGATTGCAGTGGAATTTGGAAGCCTATCTTTGAGGATCTGAGCCTAAATTACTTCAGTGGTATCTCGACTCCTCACAGGAGTACCTTTTGACCCACCTCATGGACAGGTGACCACTGCAGGTGCTATCATGTTGGCAGGAATTGAAAGAGTCTGATTTGAGATGCAAAACCTGGGGAGCAAGCAAAGGGGGGAAAAAACTGTTTCCAGCTATTTTAAAAAAAATAAAAAAGAGATTGGATTTCCTGGCATTCAGATGCAGATATGATCATGAGTTCTGACAGACAGAGATGTGCAGCTGTCTTCCTGGTTGCTAGCATAATATGTCGAATACTGTATTCAGTCCACATCTTTTTCAAACCCAAAAGGGTCATAGCCTCAGGTCCTTGCTCATTTTATCTTAACTCCGACAGCTCTCTCATTGAAGTCAGGGGAGGAGGATTTTAGAATCTGGCCCCCCAACTGCAAAAGTGAGTCTTGCATCTGATGTTCCTGGCCCACTAGTCGTCCTTACCAAGTCTTTCATACAAGTAATGAACAGCAGTAATCCAAGCAAGATTGCCAATAGGATGGGGTTAGTCATGTCATTTAACCCTTCAATCATGGATCCGAAACCTCAGAACTTGCTTTTACAAGAAACCATTCCATTGCATTGATTGAGCATGTGTAATTAAGCCCTCTGCTGCTCTGTCCTCATTTCCTTCTTCAGGCATCCCCACCCACCCCAACAGTTTTTCCCTCCAATGATTCTCTCCTCATTGCAGGCTTCTCAGACAACCTGGCTCCCTCCTGACCCCAAATCACAATAGCTACATTACATGCCCATTCCAAGCAGCCTCAGGGGAGGATCCAGTCACTGCAAGGACTGCTAGTACTTCCAAAATAAGACATCTGAGGTGACTCTTCCCCCTGCCCAGGTCAAGTCCATTGCAGCACAAGTCTCATGGTCCAGGTGGGCTAAGGAAATGGGAGTTTGTGAGCAAGGAAGCATAGCAGTCAGCCTGCACATGACTGACATGGGTGACCCAATTTGGCAGCCAGGCTTTTACTACTGAGTCCTCTTTGCTGGCCCCAGGGCAAAAGAGGAAGGAATCTCATTCAGTAAATGTGGGAGTAGTACATGGGGCTGAGAAGGAAAAGGCAAAGCTCAAAGAAGTAAGGCTGCAGAGGAAGAAGGGGGCTGTGAATGAATAAGAAGGTTCTGGAAGAAGAGGAACTTGGGTTGGGGAGTCTGAAGAGGGCTTCTAAGAGAGGTCAGAGGAAGAGTCTTTCAGGTGGAACCTAAAAGATTTGAATGGGTAAACTCTTTGTGGAGCCAGGTTTCAATTAGCCTTAACCCACATCCATAAGCTTCTTGATAGTAAAAGTGCCAGCCTGGGGCTCCTGGACAACTCCCCAGTAGCTCTCTACACAGTTCTGCATTATCACAAGTGCAAGATCATTGGAAATCTGGGTGGAGCACTGCCTAGTGATTATTCCACATCTCACATAGCAGCAATTCTCAGACAAGTCACAAACATGGCAAACCATATGTGCAATGCAGGCAAGTTAAGAATATTAGAGGAATTTTAACTTTCGCATTTCCTGACTGCGGAGTTTTTACAATTTTAAACATAATACAAAACAGATTCTACTACACTATATTTGGCATTTGCAATGTGAAGGAAACACCTGCTTAGCCTTCTCCATTGGAGGAGGTTAGCAGATGTCTGGAATGGCAAGGGCACTTGTCGAGTCTCATAAAATTAAGTTTGATGTATCCTACAAAAACTAGAAGGAATGGAGATTTCTGTAAGCTTTAGTGGCAAAGTCAGCCAAATGTAGTAGCTGCAGCTAAAAAGTCCAATCCTGAAATTTCTCCACACTTAGAATGCATGCTGACATCAGTGGGATCATCAGACACAGACGGCTTGCAAGACTCAGCTTAAAAAATGATGTCCGTTTTACTAAAATGTTGTTTTACTAGATGCAAGTGGTAATAGCAGCAGTTCCCTTTGCACTGGAAATTGCAGAGTACAAGCAGCTCATCATGAACCCAGCACTTTCCATTCAACATGAGAAGCATAAAGGGACCATATTGATATTATTCACATTTTTTTAATCAGTACTTTTCTGTCCTGCAAGCCACCTAGAGGGTTTCAGAGAAGTGTTGGGTAAATAGCGGGGCTATGCAAAATAGTCACATTGAAATCTGAAGTCTTAAACATATCATGGATTCACCTTTTGGTTCAAGCTAAGGAAAATGGTCCAATTTTGTGGGGAGGGGAACTTTTAAATCTCAAACATTTTGCTCAATAAATGGAACCTCTGTGGAGCAAAACCAGGTTCATTTTCACTCAGTAAAGGGTCTTAGTTTGTCCTATTTTCAAGCAAAGACTCTGCATTTTTAATTTTAAAATTGCTGTTCATATATAGGCTGATTTATGCATCAAAAAAGCAAAAAAGTATGTCTGGGGCATTTTATGGAATATTTCCCATTCTGAGAAAATTTTATATAATTTCTGGGTCATAAAGTTGACCCAGAATGGAATGGCAATTCTTCCACAATGAAATTTAGTACACACTTTTTTCATCATTGTCTTATAACTCTGGTGAATTTCATAACACTTGCCAGTAATTTTATACCGATTCTGTTTATTATATTCAATAGCTTGATAATTCCTGGCAACTGTAAAGCTGAGTTTTAATAGCACTGATTTTTTCCCTCCATTACTGGTAGGTCTGAGCATTGCTCAAAGATAAGGATTCAAGTAAATGCATTTAAAATACCATACTTATCCTGCATTTGCATAAAAATATCAAAGCGATTTAAGTAGCAACAACACTTCACTAACCCAAACTATATAACCTCATTTACTTCTTCAGTTAAAAACACTGCGGGCAACCTCATTTCAAAAGCAAGTCTTCACATACTGCAGAGGCATTGTAAGGATTTTTAATAGAAGAAATGTTATCAATCAAATCTTTTTAGACATATGCTACTTTTGTGTGTGGGGAAAAATAAACACAACTTCCTATGATTTTTTTTCTACTTACACCACGCACTAACCAGCTATAGCATTTCACAGCTCACTGAGCCTCTTTCTAATAGAAATATTTCAAGAGGAATCAGAAGCCCATCAAAGCATGATAGGTGCAAAAGAAACTCCCAGCTGATATTCTGCTATGAAATATTTTCATCTACTTCTTAAAGTCCAGCAACAAACATTTTATTCTGACCTGGTATGTTACCTATTAGATGAACAGGGGTATAATTAAGTTTCCTCAATTTCATTTTTAAGGAGAGGAGGCACTATTGTTCTCTAGTTTGTTGCATTAAGCTGTTCTTCCTGGAATTCTGCGGCACAACTTGGGGGAATATGCCATGCAACAGCTGGAAGGAATAGCTTTAAAGTATAAGCATCAGGTTTGAAATACCCAGACTTCTTAGCATTAGGAGTTTAAATCACAGCAGGTTCAACTCAGACAGTCATCCTTCTACTCATCCTGAGTTCCAAGCAGGTAATCATGTGGAAGTCAAATGGCACTTAATGTGTCAGCTGTAGCAGCTGCCCCCTAGAGGGTGACATTTGCACCGCCACTCTCCCCTTACATCAAGAAAGGACTATTAGCGTGCCTCCCACAAATCCTCACCAAATTACCTTTCTGGATGTTTTCGCCTCTGCCATCCATGTCCAGGCTGCACCCCTTTGACTGACCAGGTACATTTCAGCTGCCCACAAGCAGTGCTACCTTGTACATGATCAGTGTTTTAATCTGTGGATCACTAGGTGTCCCACACTTTTAAACAATTTAATTTTCCCATCTAATAGCACATCAAAATAAAAAATCTCATTCTCCTTTCATACATTTGATTTTCTTTGTGTATGTCCTATCAGTGTCACATTTCAGGAGAATGAAGCAGTAAAGAGCTTAATCTGGATTCCTGTTTGAAGGGATTATTTGTTTAAGGGGTTCCCTGTAAGGTTTCAGAGGATTCATTTTTCTTTTTGAACAATAGCTGCATTTTGTCTGGACAAGCAATTTTGTCTGGGAAGCAAGAGAGTTTTGAGATTGCAGGTTTTCAGGAATCAGAAATACTAACAGAGGCAAATAGTTTCTTCTCCTATCCATCCTTCCTGGGCATTACCCACTGGGTGGAGGCTGCCTTTCTGTGGCAGAATGCAGTGTGAAATGTGTATTACATCTTGCATTCTGTTACTCTAACTTTACAAGGCCACGTGATCTCCCACCCCCCACCATACCAGAATAGGAATGCCACGTTCAAATGCACCAGTGGCCAAACCTGAAATGCTTAGCCGGGGGATGAGGTACTGTATGTACTGTTTTTGGCAGAATTACATACAGCCAATTCACCTTTTTGCAATATGCTAGTCAAATTATACTTCTTCATGTGGAAACCTTTCAGGAAATAAGTCTCAAGAGGAACAAATAATTATAACCCTAATACAATATATAATGTGAATGAAAATATTTTATTTCCCAGATTTTAAAATAAAAAAAAAACCCAAGCTCAGACTCTTTGAATGCCAGTGATATTGTCAGAATATAACGTACCATGTTCTCAAATTGTAATTCAATGTCTATTTGATATTCCACAAATCTCTCCATTTATCACAACAGTAATACAAAGTATTTTTAATTTAAATACCACTTTTAACAGGCAAAGTGTTAATTAGCTTCCACAACACCCCTGCAAAATAGAGTTATGCATTATTCCCATTTGACAGATGGGAAAACTGAGGCACAAGGATGCCGTGACTTGCCAATGTCAACCAATGGCAGTTAGGATTAGATCTCGGAATTATCTAACTTGCAATTCCTCACTCATCCACACACTTGCAGTTCCACAGTCTTCAGGCCATATTGCGTCCCAAAAGACAGATAGGAAATAAGTGAAAGGGCAAATTAATACAATTTCCAAATTTAAAACTAAACAGATATTGTTTCTCCGTGAGAGGATTGGTCTAGGGATCTGTGTAACATGTCAGGAGACAGGAAGTTCTGAGATCTAACCCAGCTGTGGCAGTGACTCCTTTTACAACAGTGGGCAAATCAATTTCTCTCTTTGCCTCAGTTTCCCCATCTGTAAAAATAAGGATGCTAGTTCTTATTTGCCTTGCATGCCTGTGTTGAGACTACTAATGTTTTCCAAATATTCTGAAGGTGAAAAGGCTAAAAAACTATTAATAAGACAGCATGATACCAATAAGGCAGTTTGCTACAAATATGTAATTAGTTCATTCTCACCCAACTGCAGGAGCAGTGGGCAGGATTTTAATCTCAGCTATACCAGCATCAACCTGGAGAAATACCACTGATTTCAATTAGAAACATCTCTGCAATACTGGGATGGAATCTATCATTATTCATCTGCAAAGCTGGGGTCCAATCCTGCATTCCTTCCACATCCAAACCTCCCATTGGTTTCAGTGGGAGGTAGAACTGCACCCTTAATAGTGAAAAATCTACCAGGCACAGCCCTGCCTCTTTCACGGGTTAACTGAAGGACAGCGAATAAAGAAGGCACCTCTTCCTTCTGTTTCCCTTCAAGACAAATCCCAGATGTTTGAACACTTTAAACCCACTCCGCTTCCGCTCACTGTTGATTCAGCAGAAACTACTGCTGCAGAATTAATAATAACTAAATGGACACCCATTGCATTCTGAACGCGTGTGTCGGAACCTGGCTGGCTGCTGTCAGCCCTTCCCTTTGACACGATTTATTCATCACACATCAGCAGTTTTTTGGGAGCTTCGGTTGCTTGGGGTTTTTTACGGTCCTCTGGATGCGTGACATAATCCTGACGGGGAATGAACGGGCAGGAACTGAAGCCCTGCCCTGTGGCAACCATGAGCTAAATTTCGTTTTGTAACGTGGCACCATGAAAGCCAAAAAGGGTTCGAGGGAGGCTGATGACATCTGGGAGCGGGCAGGCGAGGCGGACACCGAAAGAGGTGAGCAGAGCCGAATCCCAGTGGCGCTCAGCCGGTGTGTGACTCAGAGGGTAGGGCACAGCTTCGGCCCTGCCCACACCCCCACACGGCCCCGCTGGCCTTTCCCGAAGGGAGGTGCTGTCCGGATCCACCTGCTGCTCCATGCCCAAGCCCTCCTCACTCCCACGGTGGCAATCCGCTGCCATTCCAGCGACACCCTCTGGCCCTTTCCGTGCCATGGCGACAAGCTCTGCTTACACCCATGCCTTCCCCCGGGGCCGTGCCTTTTAGATGCGGAGGCCGAGCTGCCGCCGGATCTGCCCTGGGTCTAAGTGGAGCCCCGCCAAGGCATCGCCCCCCCCCGCCCCCGCCCCAGCGGAATGCGGCTCTCCGCGCAGGGGGGCGCCTCAGCCTGCAATTACCTTCTGTTGCATAGCTGTGGTCGCGCAGGAAACTGTTGTTTATCTTGCGGGTATCAATGTCCTCCTCCATTTACAGCAGGCTTACTTTCGTGAGCAGGGAGAACAAGCAGGCAAGTATCCATCATCGCCCCAGCACGGCCAGGCTCAGCGGAGAGGAGGGCAGGGGAGTTGCATCGAGCACAGCATCGTCCTACCCTACGGGGGAGAGGGGGAGGTACCACCCCAGCAAGCTTCCACCTCCTCCTGCTGCAGCAAAGGTCCAGATCTCCTTCTCCGCCCAGGGACGGTGCAAACCCCGGGCTCCTACACCACCCCGGGGGGCGGTTGCGGTTGCAGCACCAGTTCCAAATTCCCTCCTCCTCCTCCTCGCAGGGACGGCGGCGGCGGCTGCAGCCGGGCGAATTGCAGTGCGGCTGCCGCAAGCCCCCGTTCCAGTGCGAAGTGCCGCAGCTGGGCTGGGCTGCGAGCGCTGCTCTGGCGGTGCCCAACAGGTTCCCCTGGCGCCGGGCGAGCGCCCTTCCGCATGCAGCAGCCCCCGGCTCGCCCAGTCAGGAAGCCGCTAGCCACAAAATGGTGTCCGCTTCTGCAAAGCTCGCGGCCCCGGGGTTTTTTTTGGGGGGGGGGGAAAGGGGGTAACCTTGCAGAGCTGCGGCCCTGCTGGGTGTTTCCCTAGCGGGGCAAGGCTGGCGGCTGGGTCGGCAGGCGCCGCGGGGTTCGCAGCCGCGGGCTCAAGGAGAGGGGCCACTGCAGGAGGCGGCTGAAGAGAAGCTCGTGCGGCGGCGGCTGTTGGCTGCTGGAGCCTTATGGTGCATTAAAGCCCAAGCTCCTCCCATACAGCTCGGCTCAGTCCAACCGCGTCGGCAGCTTGGGGCCTCTCCCCCGGCGGCAGCGGCGGCCGCGCACCTTTCTGCTGCAGTGGAGCAGAGGCACCGAGGCGCCCGGGGAGTGGCTGACCCGGCGCCTCCCAAGGGGTCGCTGCTCTCCGCCCTCTACCCCAGGCAGGACGCGCTGCACGCTTGGATCAGCCCGCTAGGAGAGGCCGCTGAGGAAGGCTGCGAAATGGATCCTGTTGCGCTCACATTGCTCAGCCGCTGAAGCAGCGGGTCTGGGTTTGGGTCGGAGACACGTTTGCACCGGCCTGGGCTCTAATGCGTTGTAAGGCGCCAGCTTTTGGTGCATGGGCGTTTACTGTTTTAGGCCAGGGCTGATGGAGCAGAGGGCTAGGAGCTCTATCCCAGGCATTGCCTGTGAGAGATGTGTGACCTTGGGCACATCAGTTAGGGTTGGGGTAGGAAAAAACACCAACCCTATCTTTCACAGACTTCAATGGTAGTAAGGGTTTTGTAGGATCAGACTCTTGGACCCAGATCCTCAAAGGTATTTAGGTGCCTAACTCCCACTGACTTCAATGGAGGCTAGGTGCCTACATACCGTTGAAGATCTGGGCACTGCCCTCTCAATGCGTGTGGGTTTACTCATATGTAAAATGGGTGCGATAATGCTTACTACCATGGTAGCGTAAGGCTTGCCTGGACCAGGCAGGGCTGGTGCAAGGATGTTTCGCACCCTAGGCGAAACTTCCACCTTGCGCCCTCCCCGAGCCCTGCGGCAGCTCCCCACCCCCCTGCCCTGAGGCACCGCCCCCCCTGCAGTAGCTTCCCATCCACCCTGAGGCGCCCCCCTGCGGCAGCTCCCCACCCCCAGCCCGGGGAGCCGTGTGGCAGCTCCCCACCCCAGCTCACCTCTGCTCCACCTCCTCCCCGAAGATCCGGCCGCCGTGGTCACCGCCGAAGAAAATGCCGCCCCCCAAATGCTAGTGCCCTAGGCGACCGTCTAGGACACCTAATAGGTTGCACCGGCCCTGGGGAACCTTTTGGGAATTTTAAGAGCGCAACCAGGGAACCCTAAGGCAGAATTAAAAGGATGCTGCAATTTAGGCCCAAATGTTGCATTTCATTAGCAAAGGGTTTCAAAAAACCTAAGATGAGTGGGTTATAGAAGTGGTGTGATGTTCCCAGCTCCCCTGCTGTGTGACCTTGAGCAAGTCACTTCTCTCTGGGCCTCTGCTTTCCTTCCCTGCCTTCCTTTTTTAATGTATTGAGATTGGAAGTTCTTGATGGTAGGGACTACCTTTTACTATGGATTTGTAAATCACGTAGCACAATGGGGCCCAATCTTGGTTGAGGCCTCCAGGCTCTTCCATAATGCTAAGAATTAATAGAAATACCATGAAGTTATATCTATATTTCTGTTCCAACAGAAGCCTTTTTTGTGTTTGTTTGAACATAAAGATCCCTCTGCAGTTTTGCAGCCTAAGGGTCTGATCCTGCAGTACTTACTTAGGTAAAACTGTTAATGACTCCACCTGAAGTTTTGCCTGTGATTAGCCCTTAAATATTTCAGTGTGCTGCTAGTCAGTGCATGAGAACCAGAAAGCAAAAATGATTGGTCAACTATCCTTGTCCAAGATGAGTGAAATACAAGAACATCATAAGATGTGAAGAGTAAATTCAACTTTTTACATTCTAGAGATTTAAAATTTTACTTAGACAATCTCTGCCCCAAAATCTTACAATCTTTTTCTTCTGTTTGTACAGCACCTAGCCCAATGCAGCCTTCATCTCTGACTGGGGCGCCTAAGTGCTAATAATATATATAATTAAAGTTTGAATAATCTAAGGTGTCAATAATAAAGACAAGCAATTTTTGTTTGAAAACATAGGGGGTCTAAACCTGCACTATTTAATTCATTGGGAATTTTGTCATTTACATCATCGAGTACAGGATCAGATGCACACTTCTTAACATGATTTGTCCCCAAATGGATAAATCAAGTTAATAACATCTTTTTAGAAAAGGAGAATTCCTTCTCTGTTACTAATGACACTTTGGGATAACATGAGAAATTCAGCCATCACAGAGGGCCTACTTAAGACCCTGTACACTACTTAAAGCTATTCATTGCCATTCCAGAAGTGATAATTCACATAAAGCAGTGGTTCCCAAACTGGGGTTCGTGAACCCCTGGGGGTTCACGAAATGTTACAGGGGGTTCTCAGGGAAAAATTCCCTAATGGCGGACAGAGTTGTCCCTAGGGACCCCAGGCAGCATGGGGCCAGCAGCCCGGAGCCCCTAGACTTCCAAGAGCTAAGCAGATCAAAGCAAGCATATCTATCACACTGAGGAGACTTCACCTCCCTTTCCATTTCTTATAAGGAGTCTTCAAGGTTGATATTTTTTGCTGTTTTTAAAATTAAATAGGCAGCTAGTATTGTTTTTAAAATTATTATGAAGAACTCCAAAGGTAATAATAAAATGTTTTTTAAGTATATCAGAAGCAGGAAGCCTGCTAAACAACCAGTGGGGCCCCTTGATGATCGAGATACAAAAGGAGCGCTTAAAGACGATAAAGTCATTGTGGAGAAACTAAATGGATTCTTTGCTTCAGTCTTCACGGCTGAGGATGTTAGGGAGATTCCCAAACCTGAGCCGGCTTTTGTAGGTGACAAATCTGAGGAACTGTCACAGATTGAAGTGTCACTAGAGGAGGTTTTGGAATTAATTGATAAACTTAACATTAACAAGTCACCGGGACCAGATGGCATTCACCCAAGAGTTCTGAAAGAACTCAAATGTGAAGTTGCGGAACTATTAACTAAGGTTTGTAACCTGTCCTTTAAATTGGCTTCTGTACCCAGTGACTGGAAGTTAGCTAATGTAACACCAATATTTAAAAAGGGCTCTAGAGGTGATCCCGGCAATTACAGACCGGTAAGTCTAACATCGGTGCCGGGCAAATTAGTTGAAACAATAGTTAAGAATAAAATTGTCAGACACATAGAAAAACATAAACTGTTGAGCAATAGTCAACATGGTTTCTGTAAAGGGAAATCGTGTCTTACTAATCTATTAGAGTTCTTTGAAGGGGTCAACAAACATGTGGACAAGGGGGATCCAGTGGACATAGTGTACTTAGATTTCCAAAAAGCCTTTGACAAGGTCCCTCACCAAAGACTCTTAAGTAAAGTAAGTTGTCATGGGATAAAAGGGAAGGTCCTTTCATGGATTGAGAACTGGTTAAAAGACCGGGAACAAAGGGTAGGAATTAATGGTAAATTCTCAGAATGGAGAGGGGTAACTAGTGGTGTTCCCCAAGGGTCAGTCCTCGGACCAATCCTATTCAACTTATTTATAAATGATCTGGAGAAAGGGGTAAACAGTGAGGTGGCAAAGTTTGCAGATGATACTAAACTGCTCAAGATAGTTAAGACCAAAGCAGACTGTGATGAACTTCAAAAAGATCTCACAAAACTAAGTGATTGGGCAACAAAATGGCAAATGAAATTTAATATGGATAAATGTAAAGTAATGCACATTGGAAAAAATAACCCCAACTATACATACAATATAATGGGGGCTAATTTAGCTACAACAAGTCAGGAAAAAGATCTTGGAGTCATCGTGGATAGTTCTCTGAAGATGTCCGCGCAGTGCGCAGAGGCGGTCAAAAAAGCAAACAGGATATTAGGGATCATTAAAAAGGGGATAGAGAATAAGACTGAGAATATATTATTGCCCTTATATAAATCGATGGTACGCCCACATCTCGAATACTGCGTACAGATGTGGTCTCCTCATGTCAAAAAAGATATACTGGCACTAGAAAAGGTTCAGAAAAGGGCAACTAAAATGATTAGGGGTTTGGAATAGGTCCCATATGAGGAGAGATTAAAGAGGCTAGGACTCTTCAGCTTGGAAAAGAGGAGACTAAGGGGGGATATGATAGACATATACAAAATCATGAGTGATGTGGAGAAAGTGGATAAGGAAAAGTTATTTACTTATTCCCATAATACAAGAACTAGGGCTCACCAAATGAAATTAATAGGCAGCAGGTTTAAAACAAATACAAGGAAGTTCTTCTTCATGCAGCACACAGTCAACTTGTGGAACTCCTTACCTGAGGAGGTTGTGAAGGCTAGGACTATAACAGCGTTTAAAAGAGAACTGGATAAATTCATGGTGGTTAAGTCCATTAATGGCTATTAGCCAGGATGGGTAAGGAATGGTGTCCCTAGCCTCTGTTTGTCAGAGGATGGAGATGGATGGCAGGAGAGAGATCACTTGATCATTGCCTGTTGGTCCACTCCCTCTGGGCACCTGGCATTGGCCACTGTCGGTAGACAGGATACTGGGCTAGATGGACCTTTGGTCTGACCCGGTATGGCCGTTCTTATGTTCTTAACAAGTTTAAGCTTTGTTGTAACATGCGTTGTTTGCCTGGACTGCTCAAGACCTGAATGCTTGTGTAGGAGGAACTCTTTGAGTTGGATTCTTAAATACCTTCCTGCTGTTTCACATCTGACACTCCTTGATGAAACATAGGAGCCTTGTTTTATAACAAGCTTATTCAAAGTGACACAAGCTACGAAAGTGAAATCTTGGAAGAGTGTTTTCATAATGCAATAAAAATACTGTAATGATAAATAATAATTAATAATACATAGTGTGTAATAAGCATGTCACAAAAACAAATTTTATATTTCCAAGATCACTGCTTTTATAATTTATACTCAGGTAAAGGAGAAAATCCCTGGAAATATTATTTTTAAGAGGGGGTTCACAAGACTTGACATTTTAGTGAAAGGGGTTCACAGGTTGTTAAAGTTTGGGAACCACTGACATAAAGGGAAGCATTTTGCTAGATCCAGTAACAGTGTGGCACCCACCTCTCATGAGCGCCCTCTTCTGGTCAGGGTGTGTCTGTGGTCTTTAAACAGTTCTGGCCTTGATATCAGGCCAAACCCCCAGGGCTTCTTCCATGGAGCCCATGGTTTTTCCGATCTTAGTCCCTTCTGGCACCATCTCTCCAGCTGGGCCTCTTGACAGTTCAGATCCCTTCTAAGGGGTTATTGCTGTCCAATTGTAGGCCCACTTCCCCAGTGGCCTATGGAGGGACCCAGGCCCACCCACTACTCCAGGTCCCAGGCAAGGGACCATAAGAATAGCAGCCATATGCTTCTGTGTCCCTCTAGGACAGTGGTTCCCAAACAATCTGTGAACCCTTTCACTGAAATGTTAAGTCTCACAAACCCCCTCTTAAAAATGAATATTTCCAGGGATTTTCTCCTTTACCTGAGTATAAATTATAAAAGCAGTGATCTTGGAAATATAAAATTTGTTTTTGTGACATGCTTATTACACACTATTTATTAATTATTATTTATCATTACAGTATTTGTATTACCTTATGAAAACAGCAACACTCTTCCAAGATCTCACTTTCATAGCTTGTATCAGTTTGAATAAGCCTGTTGTAAGACAAGGCTCTTATGTTTCATCAAGGAGTATCAGATGTGAAACAGCATGAAGGTATTTAAGAAGCCAACTCAAAGAGTTCCTCCTACACAAGTATTCAGGTCTTGAGCAGTCCAGGCAAACAACTCACGTTACAATAAAGCTTAAACTTTTTCTTCATAATAATTTTTCAAACAATACTAGCTGCCTATTTAATTTTAAAAACAGCAAAAAAATATCCACCTCCCTTTCTTATGAGTCTTGAAGTTTAAATCTCCTCAGTGTGATAGATATGCTTGCTTTGATCTGCTTAGCTCTTGGAAGTCTAGGAGCTCTGGGCTGCTGGCCCTGTGCTACCCGGGGTCCCTAGGGACAGCTCTGTCCACCATTAGGGATTTTTTTCCCAAGAACCCCGTGTAACATTTTGCAAACCCCAGTTTGGGAACCACTGCTCTAGGACAACTGCCTTCAGTTCCATGGGCACTTCCCCAGAGCCCCAGCCTTCACCACCACCACCTCATCCTTTGCTCAGGGCCCTTCTAAGTTCAGACCCAGCAGCCAGCCAGGAGCTCTTCCTCACTCCCCTAGTCCCTACTAGCACTGAGCTGTCCATTATGCTAGAGTTCCCTTTGGCCAGCCAAGAGTATCACCTGAACTCTCACTCCAACAAGAAACTGGCTGTTTCCGGTGCTGCAGCTCCTTTTTATAGGGCCCTCCTGGGCCCTGATTAGCCACTCCCTGCAGCCTCTCTGATTAGCTGCTTCCCCTGCAGCCACTCTAGCCTATTTGGAGGACCTCTCCACTGCTCCTTTCCTGGGACTAGTGTTTTAGGACCCTGAAGCCTCCCGCAGGGGGCCTCTGGGCCTAGCCCATCCCCTCACAATGCCATACAAAGACAACGTAGAATGACAGACCCTGCCTGAAAGAGCTCAGAGTCTAGTTTAAGACAAGATTCAACTGTGAGTAAAACAAACAGTAGGTTGTAGTGGGAGAGGGGCAATGAGGAAAAGAGCAATAAGGGCCGGTGTTAATGTAAGTCAGCTTGCGTACACAGGAAAGCTCACATCCATGCAGGAAGACCCTTGTGCCTGTTCAAAGCTCCAGTGATTTCAGTTAAAAGGGAATGGGAGTGTTGTTCTGGTATAATGTAAGAGTTGTAAGTACAATGGGTTATAAAAGGCAGTGTGGTGAAAGATTTATGTACCCAGAGTTCTCAGTTGCCAATGGAACTGGTCAGAAAAACGTTGACCGAACCATTTACTGTCTAAAAATGCAGTTCTATCAAAACCGAAATGCTTTGCAAAATCATGATTTAACCAACATTTTATTTTGAAGAAAAAAATGGGGGAGGTGGGAGGGAGAGAAAATATTCCAAGAGTGTCAAAACATCCCAGTTCAACATTTTTGGAATGAAACATTTTGATTTTTCATTTTGAAATTACTTTTTGTTTCGATTTTTTTATTTTGTAATATAAAATAAGAGTCAAGTTGAAACATAACATCTCAATATGATTTTGTCAAAACAAAACACTTCAATCAATCAGAAATTTTAAAAAATTCAGACTTTTCCTTTACAGAGAATTAGAAAAATTTTGAGTTTCATTCCAATTCAAAACAAAACCAGATTTCAAAACCTCGAAATACTTCACAAAATGGAATTTCTGTTCCCCGCACAGATCTAGCTGCCTAGTCTCAAGATTTTATCATGAGTCCCATGATCGTTGGTGTATTTCTTAAAGCCTTAGTTTCCAGTCATGTAAATATATGCATATCTCAGCTTTCATTAAAAAAATGAAAGCTTCTAAGCCTCCTGGTTGCAGAGAAGAGCCTGAGAATGTGACCCAATTGCATCCTAAAGGTTCATAATCCAGAAGGTAAATAAAAACAATCTCTAGTGTATTATTGTTATATTTAAATTTCATGATTTTTAAGCCAGTCTCATTATTTTGGAGGGGGCTGATTCATGATTTTTGGATACTTGAGGTTGCCAACACTGAATTCAGTTTGACAATCAAATAGGCACAGAATTTCAATAGGTTTAATACCCACATGTGGGGTTTTATATTAGGTTCATGTCCAGCCACTATCTTCTAATCAGAGGAGACTTTACAAGGCATCCTTGTTAAAATCACTGAGGTAGCCATAGTCCCTTGGAAACTTGAAAATGGAACCTCTCCCCTTATTGTAAGGTCCTTGCGGCAGGTACTGTCTATTTTGTTCTGAATTTGCATAGTGCCGAGGCACTTCCACAGTACAAATAATGAATAGTAATGATCAGAATGTTTTTTTCTGTCCCATATGTATAATGTGGTTTGTTGTCATAGCGTTTCTATTGCAGGGTCGCTTATGAGTACAGTGCACAAGAGATCACACAGAGCAGAGCATCTTAAGGTTTGAGGTCTGATCCAAAGCCTCAAGCCTCCCTTTGACAGAAATTGCTGGGGAGCCAAGCTCAGGACAGACAATCGCCATGCCTGGCTCCTCTCGGAATGGGTTTTCTGGGAGGTGCCCATGGCAGGCACCAGCCAGAATTTTACCTAGATTTTGACTAGCCCTGAGAGGGCATTTTGGGGGAAGGAAGAGAGAATGCAGAAGTTTCCCTTCCATTTGTGCATCCACAGGCTGGGTTTTTGTGTTCCTGACATGAGATATTTTGCACTGACACCAATGCTAGACTCCACAAAGAGGACATGGGAAAAGGGCCTCTCCTGCCTTCTGCAGTGACAAGTGGAGCAGTATGGGTAGGGTTAGCACATATTGCAACCTTTTAAAGGGGGTGCTGCTCTTATCCCAGCATCTGCTCCCCACCCAGACATTTTTGCTGAATGAGCCAAAATGATCCCAGGGGCTCCTTTTTGATGCCTGACCCCCCCCCCCCACACACACACACACAAACATCCTGACTCCTACTGAAGGCTATTGCTTAAAAACCATAATATATCCCATAGTAAATAGCAGATATGATGGCAATAAAATGCAACATGAATTTCCTTTAGTGATTACTAAATGGGCAACTGGTCAGTTAAGTGCACCCTGCTTCTGTGCAAGTCAAATGAGAGTGCCAATGAGACAGATGCCAGTGCTGGAAAAATAACTTCCATAGCTGGGCATCTGGACCTTGTTACTGCCATCAAAAGAGGAGGAGAATATTGATATATATTTTCATATACCTGAAGTATGAGTAGAGTGTATAAAATGTAATATGACACCATTCTAATATACGGAACAGACACTTGGCCAGCCCCAAGAAAAGACATCCGTGTGCTCTCCACTATGGAAACGAAGATGGTCAGATGGTTAGGCAGCAAAATTAGGTTATGAGGGACCTAATATGAGTTGCCCCACCTGAAGACAAGTTGAGGGAGGTTAGGCTACGTTGGTATGGACATGTCCAGCAGAGACCTGGCAGCTATATTGGTAGGATGGCCCTTGCAGTTATCATGGATGGAAGATGACCCAAGGGGAGGCCAAAGACTCAGTACATGGACCAGATATCAGCAGACCTTAGAAAGACCAATTTGCACAACAGCCAGACATACAGTCAATAAGGGAAGTGGCAAAGAAGACAATGACCTGAAGTTTTAATAGTTTTAATGTCCTATGGAGGACAGGGCATTTTCATCATTGCAAGTACTGTGCCCTGTTATTGCAGTGGGCACAAAGGATGCATGTAATGGATCAACAGTTATGGTATAGTTTTTCAAGCCACCATTTACATGCCTAAGGAGACCTGACTGTAATCATTTTGGTGCCAGTATCAGTAGTAAATTAGAGTCTGGTATTTGTTTTTAATGCTGAGCCCCAAGGGGACTGGAGTCGCCTCTCACTTACAGGGCTGCAAATTAATTGTAACCTGCACTGAAGCAAATGGAGTTTGGCCAGTGTAAAAATGGTGAAAATGCAGAATCAGACCCATTGTCCCTTCCAGCACAATGCTATATTAGCCTTAAAGTGGTTAGATTGTAAACCCTTTGGGATAGGGACTTTTTATTCATATTTATATTTTTTATACAGTGTCCAACACAATGGATTGGGGATTATAGAGGTGATAAATTATTATTTAATGTATTATTTTATTATTAGTCCAACACCTAGCACAATGGGGTCCTGGTCCATGATTAGGGCTCCTAGTCACTACCACAATACAAATTAATAATAATAAATAATAATAATATAGACAGGAGATTAATTATAAGTGATCTAGTGGCTAGAGTAGGAGACTGAAGACTACTGGATTCTATTCCCAGCTCTGCCATTGAGTATGTACTCAAATAAGCAAGTCACTTCACTTCTTGGTGCCTCAGTTTCCTTTCAAGTAAAATGAGGATATCAAGACTTCCATCCCTCACTGGATTCTTGCTGTGAGCATTAATGTGTGTAAAATGCTCTGAGATCTTCCATGGAATGCCACCAGAGTTGAAAATGAGTTATTTACTGTGTCCTTATTGGGGAGTTTTGGACTATTCTCTTCTGAACATATGTTTGGAAATACATGCCATGTACTGTACATGCCATCTGGTGCAGTCCAAAGGCAAAACAATTCTTCAGACTATTCTTTATGATCCAGGGAAAAAGTAAACCCTGGCAATGATTTAGTAGTAGCTACAGACAGGGAAGAAACCCATCAGAAGCAGGAAAACTCTCCCCACCCCTCCAACCCCCACTTAAATAATTGAAAACAGTAAAAGTGAAAATTATTACTTTGATGTACAAGACATTTTTATCATGCAAGCGATCTGTGTCTTGGGAATCAGTTTGAAGGAGTGAGCATCAAGATGTAAGTCAGGAGGCCCCAAATTCTAATTCCGTCTCTGCCAGTGGGTCACTGTGTACTCTTAGACAGGACACTTAATTTTACAGACAAAAGATTGAGACAATAACACTTCCCCACTTACCACCCCCAGATGTTGTGAGGATTAATTAATTGTTATAACCAGTTTTGAACATATAAAGCCAGATTCTCCATTGAGATACTGCCCCTTTGCACCACTCAAGTGGCATAAAGGGGATATAATTTGGGCACAAGTTCCCAGTAGCAAATTGCCCTGTCAGAGGGGCACTCTTTGCTGGGCACATGTGTTGGCTCCGGGTCTATCCCTCTGATCCCACCCCTCCTCCGGACATTCAGGTGTGTCAGGCGTTGAGAGGGGACACAGCAGAGCTCTGTTCCATTATTTACAGGTGCCAACAGCAATGCTAAATGGTCGGGGCCACTCCTCAAGATCAGGGAGGCTTGATGCTCACCCCTCTTGCCAACTCCAAGCACAGCTTTGAGGCAGGAGAGAATCTATCTGGCTAATAAAGGGCTATGTGAATGGTGAGCATTCTTATTACTGTGATCCAAGAGGGCACCATGGATGTGCAGTGAATGGAGAAAGACATTGGATACCATTGTAACACACAGGGGTTTGATTGCCTTTCCTGATTATAGTATCATAATTAAAATCTCATTGGAAGAGTGCAAGATTCTATATTCTTCATTATTCAGCCGAGATTGCACTGGTTTCTTTGAAGCTGCTTGTTTCAGTGGAAGTGCAGAAGATAGTATCTCTTAATGAGGGCTTAAGGACTCCTGCATAAAGGGCTCATTGACAGGACAGTCTATTCTAAGCCATTGTATCATGCCTTTTGAATGGGTGTGTGGCTCCCTTTAAGATGAACTCTATTGGCAAGCTAGTGCAATAGCTCCCTCCGTGTAATGTCACGACCTTGTTAGGGAAAGGTGAATTCTTAGATTCTTCATTCCATGGTTCCCTCGGTGGATTTTTGTCACAATGTAGGGGAATGGTTGATGCAAAACTGTGTAAAATTTTGCCCAGGCCAACTCAGGAGCTCAGTTATGCACATATCATTTCAGAGATTGATCAGCTTGTCATGTCATACGACATTCATTGACATGGGGATTAGTGACCTGACAAGCCAGAAACATTCCATCGGAGGTGTAATGCCTCAGAGCCATATGCAGAAAGTTCACCTACCAAAAATCCTTGTCTAATTGTTGTGGAAAACAAGTTGTTGCGTATGCTCAACAGACAGTTTTAAATTAGGCGACTTCAGCATATTTCAGGCTAGATTCTGCTCACAGTTACACTAGGTTAAATCCATAGTTACTCCAGATTTACCTCAGTGCTACTGAGAGCAGAACCTGGCCCCATTTTTAATACCAAAGTACACTTGTATGACCGGAATACTGCTGTAAAATGCTGGCCTGCAAAACTCTAAAGGGGTATAACACATAAATCACATATTGAAAAGAAAAATCTTTTTACTTGTGTCACTTATAACTCATTAAACTATATGAGACGGTAGTGTGGCCTAGAGGATACCGTACTAGATTAGGAGTTATGAGACCTTAGTTCAAATCCTGGATCTGGTCTTCTGATGACTTTGGGCAAGTCAATGCACCTTTCTGTACCTCAGTTTTTCCATCTGTAAAATGGGGAGACTAGACTGTGCACCCCATGTTCTTAAAAAAATCCAACTGTTTTCCCCTTCAAATTTTATGATTTACAATTTTTTCTCTCACACTCAGACCTAAAATCACAAGTTTCAATCGAAAGCAAATGTTTAGCCAAGTAACAAACCCCTGGAATTATTGAGAATATTGCTAAATAAACACAAATCAACAACAAACCATCATTTTCTCTTCAGCAGCCTTCTCTCGGTCTCCCAATTATTCCAATTTCAGTGAGTGTCAACACCTTTTTCCTTTATTGAATGGACATATTGTTCTCCCCATTGTGCATTACTTATATTTGTACATTCATAAACCCTGCAAATTTTCTCAGCATATAATTTAAATACTTCCACAATCCACCTGTTTGTTATGCAATGTTCGTAGTGCTGCTTTGCTGAATTCATTTATTCTCAGCTCTCTAAAATCCAGGCGCAAGCCTTTACAATAACTAAAAGCATTAGCTGTCCTACGCAGGAACCCATTTGCAGATTAAATTCACTAAAGGTCAGCTTGTAGTTGTCACTGTTCTCCAAACCCCCACGTGTCTACCGTGTTACATACTTTGACATATCTTGAGGAGTCAGGGCACTTTCCACTCCACTGATTTTTTGCTTCAATTAGAATAGCTGTAAGAGCCCCTATGCACTGGTTTCTATGGGATCTAAAGAGTATATTAATAATAATTCAATCAAACCTCCAATTTTATTCTTATCATAAAACACTCAGATGAAGAACTTCTTCCAGCTAATTTATTTTTACCTTCACATCCGTGAGCACTAGATCCATTTTCATAATTACTGGTATAAGTTAGATTGCTAGCTTCATTTTTTAAACTTTTAAATGTATCAGTAGATGAGAAAAAATATTCTAAACTTGGTTTTTATTGATTAATTTTCCTCTTGCTGCCTATATACACTTTTCATTTAACACTATACTAATATTCTATTCTGTATGTTAATTTCCTCCATTTGACTAAAGCAATCTCTGAAATGTGATAGCTCCTTGCAGTCTGGATAAGTCATTTGCAGTTGGAAGTTCAATATCTATTATTAGATTATTTCATTTCTTTTAAGCAAATCTCTTTGTTCCCACCCTACACTGTACTCTGAGAGGGGCTATCATTTACACACCATCACCTTCTAACCTTTGGTGGGAAAATCAACTTGTTAAGATAGGATGATGATTTGGTCTAATAGGTAACAAGGGAAAAGGTTTGTAGTTTTATTAATTATTATTAGTACTGCGTTAGTAGAAGCAGTACTGCAGAAATGCCTAAGAGCCACAGCCAAGGATCAGAGGCCATCTCTGATAGGTCCTGTATGAACACAAAAGTTGGTTCCTGCTAGAAGAGCTTACAATCTAAGTAGCAGATGAGAGATAACAGGTGGGTACAATAAACAGACTAGTGGTCCCCAAACTTTTTACCTCATGCCCCCCCTCCCCCTGCCTGTACACTGTGCCCCCCACCCCTGGAGCTGGGGCAGGGTCCACGGGTCTGGGAGGGGGGAACGCAGACGGGTAAGGGGGCCAAGACTGGGGCAGAGACAGAGCTGAGGCTGGGGGCCGAGGCCAGCGGCCAGGGCACCAACTGCAGAGCCCTGGACGTGGGGCCGGCAGCCGGGTCCCTGGGCGCGGGGCCAGGAGCGGATCTGGGTGGCACTCCCTCCCTGCCCCCCTAGGGCTTGGCCAGGCCCCCCCAAATGTTCCTCCACACCCTTGTAGGAGGGCATGCCCCACAGTTTGGGGACTTCTGCATTAGATGATAATGAACAGTGTGCTAAGCAATTGTCACAGCACTCTGACCACCAGAGTTAACTGCTGTTTTGTGGAGGCATCCCAGCAGAAGTGAGTTTTAAGGGAGGTATTTGAAGGAAAGCAAGTTTTTTTTAATACTTGTACTTACTGGAGAATCTGCAGAATTATATTTGTAAATATTGGTTTAAGTTATAATATAGCCACTTCTATTAAATACCAGTCAATTATGTTACCGAGTAGGAGAGCCGCACATTTAGAAAATATATGAAAATCCTTTCATTGAAATCAGAGTCTGAAGCCCAAATTTGGAGGTGATGTGTAAGGGCAAGAGATATATGTTGTGTTGGTAAGTGGCTAGGCATCCAAGGGAGAAAATCTACAGGGAGGTAAGTTGATATAACATGTATGGGAAGTGGGCAGGAAGATTTAGGTTAAATCAATTTAGACTCTCTAGGGGCCTATTCTGCTCCAGTTCAAGTCATGGCAAAATTCCCATGGGAGCAGGATCAGGCACTTGGTCCTTAGTACTTTTCCAGTGCTGCTCCATTAGAAAGAAAGAGATAGATAGCTCTTTGAAGACTGAACTGCTGGGCGGTTGCCTGGCACTACTGTGAGCTGGAGTTCACAGAAACAAATATATATTAGAGATCACAGCAAGTTCACCTATTTCTTTGAACCACTGGACTTGGTGCCACTATGGTGAGTTACATATGATCTGTAATGAACGTGACATATGGTGGTGAACAGATTGTATTGGGGAGAGGTATTAACTGTGTATATATGAAATCACAACAGGAAAACATATTCAATTTCATATGCTTGAAAGAGAAATAAGGTCTTTTGTGACAGTGGACTTTAATACATATGTAAATTAATTAGAATTCATCACATTCATTGCACCAATCATTATTTCATAAAGTGGTTCAATCATTTCAAACCAATATTGACTTTTCCAATGCCACTGTAGTTCTGAAGATTTAGCTGAATGTATGTAGATTTTTATAACAGGGACGGGTTTCTCCCTGGGAGAGCCTGCAGACTTCACAAATGAAAGGCAGAATGCCAGTGCTAACCACCCTAGTTTATTTTAACCAGGTTTGCATAACTTAGGCTCACAAGAGCATGCCTTGATTGAGAGGCCATTGCCACGCAGCTGAGGAAGACAAGTACTAACATGGCATGGAGTTTACTCAGCTGTCCCACTGGAATGAATGTTGGGACCTAATTTTCAATCTGGATGAAGGTCATGTCATACTGGGAGGAAAAGCACTTGAAGCTCTCATCCCATTTCTAGTATTGTGTCAACTTCCAAAATGCATTTATAACTGTGCTCAAAATCTCCCTGCTTGAGGATTCCAAGAGACGGAGCACTTCAAATCTGAGAACCTAATTAAGCAGCAAAAAATAGGGTAATTATACTCCTATTATCCCACATGTAATTGTTGTCAGCCAATCCAGGTGCTGGATGGCTGGCCATTATTTAAGGGATGATTCCAAATGTAATAGGATGTTATCAGGAGCTAAAGACCCCTATGCTAAATAAGTGCTGGAAGACATATGCTAACTAGAGAACAAAAAGTAAAATGCTTATTTTGACAGTAATAGCCATCAAATCTCATAATATAAGCATCTCTGGACCTTGCTAGTGTTCTGGGAAACCTCTGCAGGTGCTGTAGAAGATGGTATCTGTGAGGCACTAGGTGACTCTTAACTCTGAACCAGAGTTAATCTAGAATCCAGTCTTCCATCTGTCAAAGTCAATAGATTTGCCACTGACTTCCAACAGAGAAGAATTGGGTATGTTAATACCCCAGTGGGTTCATCTACACAGCAACTGGGAGGTGCGATTCCCAGCTTGGGTGGACAGACATGCGCTAGCTCTGCTCAAACTAGTGCCTAAAAATAGCAGCATGGCCTTAGTGGCACAGGTAGCAGCTCGGACTAGCTGCCTGAGTAAAATCCTGCCCAATAATCCCCTGATTAAGTCCTCAGGTGGACAGCCCAAGCTGCTTCCTGTGCCACCAGGGCCACACTGCTATTTTTAATTGTTAGCTCCAGCAGAGCTAGTGCGCATAAGTCTTCCTGAGCTAGAAGTTACACCTCTGTGCTGCTGTGCAGATGTACCCAATATGATGTTAGGGGCAACGTGGTGCTGAAGGTCCTGTCTTTCAGATGAGGTCCTGACCACTTATGGTCATTAAAGATCCGTTGGCCCTTTAATTTCTAAAATGCAGCCAATGTTGCATCTCGGGTTGCATGTGCATTATGTAAGAAAACACACATTACTTGCACCAGAATAAAGGATAAAAGACATTCCTGAAAGTGAACAAACAGCAGAGATAACCTTTATGACAGGGCCTAACAAATACTGTCTCTGATGGGAGTTGAAGGCCCTACATGGAAAATGCTTGGCCATCAGTAACCAGGTGGTTATAGGTGTGACTGTTCGCCTGAGCACACCAGCAGACCTCAGAGGCAGCAGGGGACCATGAAGCAAGATGCAGCCTTTCGGATCACCAGTCAGTACCTTCAAATGGCACCTAAAAGCATATATGGAGTCAGTGCAGTTGTCACTGCCAAGCAAACAGCTGCTTTTTGCAGTGGCAGTAGCTCCTGGTTTCTCTTCAGGTGTAACCCCCAGGTAGAGCACATTGCAATAGTCTAGTCTGGGAAAGCCAAAGGCCTGGCATCTAGATCCAAGACCAAAGTTACATTAATACCTTTCATTTTCCATAGGATCAGAAGATCTCAAAGCTCTTTATGGAAGGTTACAGATCCCCAGTGAATCAGATAATTATTATCCTCACTGTGCAGACGGATAAACCAAGGAAAATAGAGCATAAGTGACTTGCACACAGCTACGTGGAGTGAGTAAAAGGTTGGAAATAGAACCCATTCCATCTCTTGTCTTAGCCAATAATAAGCACTCCCTCCTGATTCAGCAGTGGATGGTGCAGAGTAGGTAAAATGTGTTCAGGTGGAATGGTTTGTGTGTGCACAAATCCTATTATTTATTAACAGGATTTCTGAGCCTACCATGACTTCCCTATATGCTGCTTTGAAGCTGTGCCCTTGTGTGTCTGATTCTCATACAGCACACTGGAAACCTTGGCCATGACTTTATTAATGTCATTGTTTGAAACTACCACTTGTCTCTAGCAGTTTGGACCATAGGAAACCTAAATGAGGAAAATTGGGAAGCCAAAACCCTCAAGTATAAGGGCCCCACTCATGTGAACCACCTTTAGTGCGAATTCAAGAAGTGCTCAATACCTTACAGGATTAAGCCCAAAGTGAGGAAAATTAGGAAGTCAAGTCACATAAAAAGGGTACGTAACAGCACTCCCCCTTCACAGAAAGAGAAGAATAAGGGTCAGGACCCTGAGACAGAAAGGGAAAGAATCAGTTCATTGAATGCAAAGTAGGTACAGGCTTCTACCTCCCAAAGGTCACATGATAAATAGATCTACTTCATGTTCACACTTGCTGCATATTATTACTGTTACCAGTTCAAGTTGCGTATGATTAACAGCACACCCATAATGAGCATCACTACCGACTCACCACTATTCTGGCTCAGTGGGTCCTTATTCTTGGAGAGTTTATTTTCAATTAGACTGACCAGCGTTCTGTGACATTTCTGCATGCCTCTCTTCGTTTCTGCTCATCCACTACCGTACATTCTCCAATACAGTCTGAGAACAAATAGTCTGAATAATGAATTATATGAAAGAAGCTATATGTCCCCTCCTGTGTTAATTTTCCCCACATTTTTTTTTTCTTAGCTGGAACTTTGCTTTGTTACATGATGCATTATTTTATGCAATAGCCACCACCTTAAAAGCTGTTTTGTTGGTCTGTTAGAATCACATGTATAAACTCTTTTTATTATTTTTCACTTTCATATTTCTTTATCTATTTTCAAGATTATGTTTATCCCTAACCTCATGTAGTAGGTTTATTATGTTCTTACCTCTACATGGCAAATGAGTGTTCATCTCTCTTACGTAGCACTTTGAGCACTATAGATGAAACCCATTAATATATGAGCTAAGTGCTACTACACCTCTACCCATATATAACGCTGTCCTCGGGAGCCAAAAAATCTTACCATGTTATAGGTGAAACCGTGTTATATCGAACTTGCTTTGATCCGCTGGAGTGCGCAGCCCCGCTCCCCTGGAGCGCTGCTTTACCACATTATATCCGAAATTGTGTTATATCGGGTCACGTTATATCGGGGTAGAGGTGTACTATTAATTATTATTCCTAATATTTCCATAGCACCTAGTAACTATAATAAAAAACAGCTTAATCTTCACTAGGGGCCCTGACCAGCCTCCATTTGTGTGCATGTAAATGTACATGTAAAACATGAATACACTCTTCTAGCACCAAGGTGAATGGATTTTGCTCATTTAAGTTCTGTCACTTGCATGTATAGATGACTCTATAAACTGTGTACACACGTGTCAATGCAAGAATACTGTGTGGGTGTGTAGAAGAATTCCACTCTCTTCTCCTTCATGGTCTGGGTTTAAAAGGAAGGGCAATAAAGCCCATTTAGTGTTTCCTCTGATCTGACTTGATAAGATGCCACTCAATAAACAAATCTGCTTGCACCATTTACTTTCATGACGTTTCCCATCATTACATTCCCCCACCCCCTTTGCCATTTTAGCTGTGACCAAAACAATGACGGTGAATAACAAGCCTGATTCTGATCTCACTTACAGTGGTATAAATCAGAAGTAACTCATCTGAAGTCAACAAAAACTTGATGTGACATCAAAATCAGACTCAGCATCCTCTCATAGCTTAGACAGCAGTTGCTACAGATGCAACTGACTTACTGTATTAGCTGAAAAAATTTATTAGAGCATAAGCTTTCGTGGGCTACAACCCACTTCTTCGGATGCATATTGAGTGAAACATATCGAGGAGATATATATACACACATACAGAGAGCATGAACAGGTGGGAGTTGTCTTACCAACTCTGAGAGGCCAATTAAGTAAGAGAAAAAAACTTTTGAAGTGATAATCAAGGTAACCAAGTACAGACAGTTTGATAAGAAGCAAGTGTGAGAATACTTACAAGGGGAGATAGATTCAATGTTTGTAATGGCTCAGCCATTCCCAATCCCTGTTTAGCCCTGAGTTGATTGTGTCTAGTTTGCATATCAATTCCAGCTCAGCAGTCTCTCGTTGGAGTCTGTTTTTGAAGTTTTTCTGTTTTAAGATAGCCACCCGCAGGTCTGTCATAGAATGGCCAGACAGGTTAAAGTGTTCTCCCACTGGTTTTTGAGTATTATGATTCCTGATGTCAGATTTGTGTC
>NW_020664980.1:2062470-2082838 GCF_002925995.2 Terrapene triunguis | reverse complement strand
GCAGGTAAACAAACCGGCCCGGCCCACCAGGGGCCTTCCCTAAACAAGCAGCCTCCCAAGTTTGGGAAACACTGTCCTAGTCAGTGGGAGCCATCAAGATTCTAAACCACTGTTAATGACCCACGTTTTGCATAATTACAGTAGGACCTCAGAGTTATACTTCATATTTCTAGCTTCAGATACAAGAATGATGCATACAAATAGGAGGAATATATTCAATGGGTTATAACCTTTGTTATGATACCTTACAAGAGACCTTTTGCATAAAGCATATTCCAGTTACACCATATTCACACTCATAAGCATATTTCCATAAAACATATGGAGTGCAACGTCACACCTGCTTCTTTAATTTCTTTGGTAGGTGTTGCAACAGAAGTATAATCCTTTATACAACCCTTTTATATCTAGAAACAATAAAGTTCTTGTGTAACTAGGAGATGCAGTAGTTTGATTATAGATTCAACTTTTAAAGTCCAAATTCGTTTTTTTTTACAATAAACCATTTATTGTAATATAATAGATCCCACAAATATGAGATAGTGCAAATAAAATAAAAAAAACATCTCCAGCAAAAGCATTTTATGAGGTTTTTTTATATTAGAGAAATTATTGCATAGAAGCTATAACCACAAGGTTCTAGTTTTGTGTATATTACATCTACTCAGTGTATTGCAGAAAACAGAGTCCCCACAAATCAATTGAATGAAGCATAGATTGCTTCCTGTGGATAAAACACTTTAATGCCCTTTAAAGGGTATAGTGTGAACTCCTTGTCATACGTCCCCTTACATCAGAGCAGTAATTAGCTTAAATACTTATACAGTAAATAGGATTTGCCATTTCTAAACAAGACCAGATGCTACCACGTCAATGCATTTGAACTAGTTGAGCATAGCTTATACTAAGGAACATGTTTTTTCCTTGAACACTGTCATTGTAAATACTACCACCACTGAGGCATTTTGCCTTTTTTTAATTTTTTTGCTCAACAATCTCGGTACAAAATGGTGGAATGTCAAAAATTGATTACTGCTGTTTGTGATTCCAGGTCTGGAATGCTCTTTCTATTTGTATACAGTTATGAAACACAAACGCATACAGTCTTTTGGAGACTAGTAATACTATTTATATAGCATAGCAAATGTACATGGCACTTTGTAACTCAAATACTGGCTCCTTGCCCCAAAGCACTTACAGTCTATTGCAGAGAAACATGATATGTGGGATAAACAGGGTGAGAGATGATACAGGGACAGCATCTATGAGACAGCCAATATATGGAAGACTAAGACTGAACAGCTAAATCAACTGGGCACAGGATGAAAAGAGGCAACATTTTTGTTTCTTGGATTTCCTAGCTGATTTATTTTTAGGTGTTGAAGAAAATAACCATGGCACTTCTGGAATCTAATGTCTGAGCCAACTCCCATTGACTTCCATGTAAATTGGATTAGGCCCTAATGTAGAGACAGAAAGTTTGTATTTAGACACGCATTAGAGTTGGTCAAGTACTGTAAAAATTATCTTCATGAACATCCATTTATATTCCAAATAACTGCTTGTTTCAGCCATATTTGTGCCCTTTTATCTGCATCTATTCACAAACATTTGTGCATAGTGTTTGTTCATATGCATGCCTGGGGAACAGTGTTCATTTCACATGCAAATGCATACAAAGGAGTATTTGTGCATGCACAAGGGTATGTGCTATTTGTTATTCATTATTTTTCCATTTCAAATATTTCAGGTCATACAGTGAGGGAGCAGAAGCAATACCATCTGACATAGGTGACCAATCACACTAGGGTGACCAGATGTCCCGATTTTATAGGGACAGTCCCGATATTTGGGGCTTTTTTTATATGGGCTCCTATTACCCCCCATCCCCTGTCCCTATTTTTCACACTTGCTATCTGGTCACTCTAAATCACACACTGAAAATAAAGTGAATACTTTGTAAACAACCATAGACTAATATGTGTTTATCCATTAGCTCTTCAGCTGTAGGAATAACAAATACAGAAATCAGGATTGCTTCATGAATAGAAAAAAGCTACATTTGTCATATAGTTATTTGTACTGAGTAATCGGTTCCTCTCCGACACATGTTTAGTACTGCGACATCATTAGTTAAAATGCCCATCTAGCATTTGCTTTAGCTAAGCCCAATGCTGTATACACTGGGTTTTGTTATACGCTCTGAGATGGATTTTGTGCAAGGGAATTTATGCTAAGGTGAGACACAAGTGCAGCTAAACCATTTTGGTCCTTAACTACTCCATTTTCCTCATTTAATCTGACTACAGGCACAACTCCATCAAAAAGTAATGAAATCCTGCTATAAATTAAAGCGAAACTACCCTCATTTTACAATATGAGCATATCAGATTTTACCACATTGCAAACATTTGCTCTAATATTATTATATTTAAATTATTCTGCTTGTCCAAGTCTCACCTGGAAGGAGGAGTGAGGAGAATGCTCTGATACAGCTTTGCCATCTTTATGAAATTGAAACCACAAAGACTAGGATTAATTCCCTTAAGAAAATTATACTGCATAATGGGTTGGGCAGCAATCTTGACCTACATTAGGATTAGTTTAAGAAGGTTTTCCAACCATTGGAAAGATGGGATCTCAAAAATAGCTTCCAGGATAAGGACAATTGGGGATAGGTCACTAGTGCCATATACTACACCTAACTCAGTTAAAAGGATTCTGACCACTTGATTTTTTTAAAAATTGATTAGAATTTCCAGTGTCTGACAGAGTGCTGTCAACTGCACCAAGTAAAAATAAGTCAACAACAACAACAAAACCCTGAAAAAAATAGGGGGGCGAACCTTTCTCCAACTTTATTCAGTGATAATAATCATAAGCATTACTTGTAACAACAACTAGTACAACTTTTTCAGACAAATATGATTTGGGGTGGTGTGCCTTTAAATGAATACAACCAATGGGAGGTAGCTCTTATGAATGACTAAAGTGCAGTGGTCCTGACACTCATCCTGTGAAATGGACCTATATATAAAATATGATTTACTATATACTATGAAAGCAGCACAGTTACTGAGTAATGTAAGTTACTGACTAACATACTCCATTAGTATATACAATAAATATGTATTATTATAAATCATTGCAACTTTTTTCTTAGTCTATTTTTTTCCATTTTTTTCATTCAGTTTATATGATTTTAAGTCATGAACCTTCCTAACCACACAGGGGGAAAACTCATCTTGTAGCTAATGTCCCAGCATTTACACTGGATCCATTCACTGAAATAAGAGTGATTCAGAAAATTGGGGAATCTAAGGTACTGTTTAGTGAGTAATGCAGCTGTTCCTGATGTGTCTGTGTTGATAGGGACCAAGTCCAGTTCTCTCTAACTACTACAAACAATGAGTAGGGAAGCAATATTGGAACACCCTTAGGACCCATTCACTATTTGCCTATAAGAAAATAGAGAACACAAAAAACAACCACCTGAAATACCAATGGGAACTTTAATGTATGACAGCAAATCATTGGTGGTACTTGCAAAGACGGGGCAAAAATGGCTTGTCATAGGTACTCACTTAAAATACAGTAGCAATGATAGAACAACCATTGAAAGGAGTACTCCCTGTTATTTGTCAGGAGAGACCCTAGGTATATTAAACCCAGCCCTTTTGCTGCTGTTAACCAACTGGCAGAAGAGTCACACAATATTAGGCAAAAGTTTCACTTGCTCTCCATCAAAGTTAAGATGGAGCACAATTCTCTGTGAAATTTTATAATAGTGATAAAGGTCCTGATCCTGTACTTACAATGTTAACCAGAGTAAATCCATGAACATAAATAGATTATATTGGCATAGATCTGGTGTGATATCACCAAAGCTTGATCAGTTTTAAACATATTTTTCTAATACACTATTATCAAACACATGCTATTGTCATCTCAGATATACCAAATTTAAGATATCTATTTTGATCATTTAGGAATGGGGAAGTTTCAGTAGCACATACAAACCCACAAGTTAGATTGTTTAGAGTGGCATACATTTTCAGTGTAATATAGTTCTAGGATAAGACAAGATCTGTTGCATTATCAGATACTATTGAACTGTTGGACACTACTGAAAGCATGATAACCTTGGGAGCCCCTTGCATTTTTAAAAGCAGTTGTTAGCTATCTAATTATTTCAAAACTCAAAGGACCTCGTACATTTTCAGTGATGCATTACTAAACAATAAATGTTCACTACAGTTCTGCTTGCTGCTAACAAGGGTTTTCCACAGTTGTTTTGATAGAGAGATACAAAATGGTTTGGCACTGCAATAATTTAAAGACGGACATTGACAGTCAAACATTGGAAAGTCAGCATAGCCTCACGTACTTTTCATTTGCTTATCTTAATGCAAGTGTTATTCATTAAGCTATTTTTGTATGGAAAAAATCACAACAACTAATCATAGTTCCGCCTGCCTCTTTGGTACAGAAAGGCTACAGTGTTCTAAGTATTATGAGAATGACTGTCACAAAGAATTATGACCATATTGTTTAACACGTGAGTGAATTCACTGCCAAACAAGGTGGATGAGTAAAGAAACAAGAAAAGGAATGTACTTGAAAGGAAAGTAGCCTTAGGCTTCTGTTTCCTGTACTACAGTAAAACCTCAGAGTTATGAACACTTCAGGAAAGGACGTTCGTAACTCTGAACAAAACATTCAGAAGTTTACTACTGAATATTGACTTAATACAGCTTTGAAACTTTACTATGCAGAAGAAAAATGCTGCTTTTAACCCTCTTAATTTAAATGAAACAAGTCCAGAAACAGTTTCCTTACCTTGTCAAAAAAAATTTTTAACTTTCTCTTTTTTTTTAAGTAGTTTATGTTTAACACAGTACTGTACTATATTTGCTTTTTTTTTTTTTTTTTTTTTTTTTGGTCTCTGCTGCTGCCTGATTGCATACTTCTTGTTCCAAATGAGGTTTGTGGTTGACTGGTCAATTCATAACTCTGGTGTTCCTTACTCTGAGGTTTTACTATATATGTGATTATGGATGAAATTCACATCACACCAACATCTACATATTGTCACCAAGTTTTACAGTTAAGTTCTATCATAAAGAATTTTTCAGGCTGTTTTTGTGTTTGGTTTTCTAAGCTTTCAGTCACTAAGGAAAGCGTATGTTAAGTTTTGGGGCTGGGTGAACTATTTCATAAAAAAGAAATATTCATTATAGGTTGAGATCCTTTCTTGGTTAGCAAATTGTTCATGAAGAGATTCTGATTTTCTTCAAAAATGTCCACTGCTTGTAAGTATTAGCTGAATAGTTTAGGTGAATGGTTTTCAGTACTCAGGAAGGTCAAGTAGTGTTTTGCTTCAGCGATTCATCATTTATTATGCATGTTGGCTGGGAGGTCCCAGAGTCATGTGGTATTGTTTCTGCTCTATGACTGGAACTCTTAAAACAGGAGAATGGCATATAGTGAATCATGAACAATGTACTTTCCAGTGCAGATTTTCAAATGAACAAACGTTGGTGCTAAACATTTATGTGATTTTTTTCCCCCTCTGATATCTGAGTTTTACACTGATGTAGCTACACTGATGCTCTAGTCGTGTAAATCTAGTTTAATGGAGTGCAGAATCTGGATTTGTATTTCCATTACTCTTGGCTTTAATAAACCTACAGGAGAATAATCTGCTTAAACTGTCTCACTTTTTTAAATTAAAAAAATAGTGTGAGCACACTATTTTTTTAATTTAAAAAAGTGTGGTTTGAGCTAAGTAAATAGTTCGCAATAAATAATATATTCAGCAAATTTAGCCTCTTGTTTAATTAAATGTCAGTGAGCTGATGGCTACTTCATCAGATTTATTTGTCGAATTCACTTTCATATTATTTTCTTTCTATGGCTTGATCACAAAGAGGTCTTTGTGAGCACCTGAAAGTCAAAATTCAATTTTTGGCTTGTACTGCACAGCTGTGACAAAGCAAGTATGGTATTTGTTTCTGTTCCCTGATTGCATGAGCTTGCAATCACTTCCAGTGGAATACTCATCTGGCCAAATGAGACAAGTGGTTTCCACCCACACTCCTGCATATACTTTGTAGTTTACTGTCTGTGACGTCTGGTACCAGGGAGGCTTGCTTTTCAAAAGTTCACAAAGAGTAAAATTCACCACCGTACCGAGGGACAGCAGAAGGTCTATGAACTAAGTTAAGTCCCAGTTCTACGGTGGGGTGGAGAATGAGGCCCACAGTATTTCCTATGTGGTGGCATTCCAAGCTTCAGAAACTCCACACCATTTTCCCAGTATGCTATCGTGGCAGAACTCCTGCCTTTACAGATTGAACTGGAAATGCTACTGTAAATTCTCATCCTTAACTGCACTGATTCCAGTACTGGCCTTATTTCAACAGCCGATGAAGTGATTCCTATGTATAGCATACAGCTTTCTTATCCATTTAAGCTTGTAAAGTATTTTTGGAATCCTCCAGACTGAAAGATGCAATATAAATATCTTATGAGGGCTTAAGTGGGATGTAAGTGGTGCACAGGCCTTGTGCTGGATCTTTGCACATGGGTGAATTTCACCCAGAAAGTGAATGCCAAAGGGCTACAAGGATGGCTAAAGGTAAAGCTCATGACTTACAGAAGATAAATTTGCAAAATAAGGTTCTTATGGCATTGACCCACCTTTAGATGTTATTAAACTGAACAGACCAAATTTTAGCCCTTGTTTACAGTACAAAATCTAAAAACAAATGGTATCATTACAGTTTTGGGCTATAATTTCTAGAGAGAGTCTGAGGACAAAGAAGCTACTCCTAGGAGGTCAAAAGTTTACATGAGTTCTCAAAATGCGAATTCTATAAAACCAATCTTTGTATGTCACTAATATTTAGATATAATCTAGCTCATGTCATTTGGAAAAACAAACCTTGAAAAGTATTAATTAATAAAAGATATCACGTCTTATTAACGTTCATATAGTAATTACCAAAATCACAAATCCATCTGTTAAGCAGTCAGCAAACAAGACAAATGGCTGCGTTCTGTTAAACAAATTATAAAATGCCTTAGGGAAGAAAATCTAATAGCCCCAACTAAATCATGAATCAAACAACAACCCATTTTACCACATGGGCTGCACATGCCCATGCCACACACATGCCTATATCTATCATTCTCAATCCCTTCTCCTGTACTGTATGTATTGCAAGAAGAACAGTGGGGGAAAGTGTGACTCTCAAGCTTCAGGAGGGTAGATTTAAATATAGTGATGTGATCGTTAACATTTTATCTTTCTTTTTTATCCTTTATGTCCAAAGCAGAATATTTTATTTCTAAAATATCACCACTACAACAAAAAGACACCAGTGTAGCAGATATTATGTAAAATAACATTAAATCCAATTCCCCTTGTCCATATGGGAATCCAGTTAGTTTAATCCAATTTGATAAACAAAATTGATTTTTTTCTTGTCATGTTTTGACTGATTACTGAACATTTAAAAAGAGGAAACATGCTTGTATTTAGAGTAATTAATCCATGAGTATGTTTCTGGACCAGCAGTATTTGAGCTGTTTTTCAAATAACTGTAGAACACTATTGTGCATGCAAAAAGTGTGTACAACTGCATGTCTAACTGGTATGTACAATTACCATGATTATTCAGTTCAAGGGAACAACTGTGCATGCAAATAAAAAAAATGCACTTTCATAGTACCTTTAATCTGAGGGTTTTAAAGTCTTAAAATAATTTACAAATATTAATAAATGAAGCTACCCAACTCCCCTGTAAGGCACAACAATGTTATTACAGATGGATATAGAGAGAGGGGTTAAGTAACTTACCCAAGAACACACAGACTCAGAACATAAGCACCTATGAATCTTGATCACCTTGATCCAACCACTAGCCACACTTCCTCCCTCTTGGCCTTTCTAGTCAACCTTACCATTTCTGATAAGAAAAAGGGACTCAATCATAAGTCAGCTAAATAAAGACCTACTCTAGATCTATCTGTGCACCATAATACACCTCTACCCCGATATAACGTGACCCGATATAACACGAATTCAGATATAACCTGGTAAAGCAGCGCTCCAGGGGGGCGGGGCTGCACACTCCCGTGGATCAAAGCAAGTTCAATATAACGCGGTTTCACCTATAACGTGGTAAGATTTTTTGGCTCCCGAGGACAGTGTTATATCGAGGTAGAGGTGTATGTAATGATTCCTAGTAGAATAAGGTAAGGGGGTCACAATGCTTTAATTCCCACCCTCCCAAGCTTAAGAGGTCAAAATTAGAAGGGGGGGGAAAGGAATGTTTTGCCTCCATCCTGGAATATTAGTGCTATAAAAATACAGCCATTACAGTCTATCAAAAACATTCTTACTTCATTTCATACACATAAAATTTGATGTTGTGTGAGGTTTATGGCTCCTGCGTTCAGGCAACATGGAGACTGATGTTATGCGCTGACCCTGCAATGTCTTCGCTCTCAAGGACAACTGCCCTTGCAAAATTGCAGAGTCAGCATTAAAGGGCAAAGGTATAGATTTGATTTGCAGACTAACCCATAAAGGACTATAACCTGACACATCTATGGGCGATTCGTTAGACTCGTGTGTGTGTGTGTGTGTGTGTGTGTGTGTGTGTGTGTGTGTGATCAAAAAAATGTGTGTGTTTGCTTTCTGTAAATATATACAAATAGGAGATGGGAGTTTGTAGAGTTTGGATCAGACTCCAAACTTCTCTAAGATTCGGGGGTGTTCAGACAGCAAATTCAATTCAGCCCACTATAGCCCATTAGGGTATGTCTACACAGCAATTAAACACCCGTGGCTGGCTCCCGGGGCTTGGGCTGCGGGGCTGTAAAATAGCTGCCAAGTTCAGATCTGCATCCAGAGCCCGCAGAGTTTGGGGGTTGTTCACTTCTAGGTGTTTTGCTTTGTTTCTGCATATATCTCTTATAAAAATATATTTTAAAAAAACTATTCCTCTTCCCCACAAACTCCTTTACTAACCCTTCCCATAGCCTGATCTGCACAAAGCATTCTGGGAAAACACACCCATTACAGCAAATCTCTCTGGAGTCTATGTGACCTTGATGGGCAGGTTTCAGAAGTCACTTTTGTTTAGTTGAATGGAATGATGGTCAAGGCTGATTACCATTCAATGCTTCTAGGCAAGTGATGATATTATAAACAAGAAACATTACACAGGGATGAGACTGTCTATTGTTATTTTTATACCAAGTAACATTCCACCAAGCAACAAAACCTTGTGTGCCTCTTGCTCTTAGCTCTCTCTGACTAGAAGCATTTCTGTATTTCAAAGAATGAGATTCACTAATGAATGCTGAATATGAATGATCCTCTTTTTTATCAATTGGATTAATTGTTTTCTCTTCCAATTATTCCACTGATTAACATGTTGGACTCTGGATGGAAGCCTAAGCTGCTATTAAGTTAAATAGTCAAGTCAATTAGTCTGTTTCAATGGAATAAAAATCTTTTTAATATGAGGCAGCAGGTCAAAAGCACACCTTGATGTTTTTTAATCAGGGGTTAGTGCATTATTATTGTGGCCATCTGCTTCTGAATTTTTCTCATTCTTTCTTTTCAGTTGAGAAACGTAGAATCCAAAGGCTGAATTCGGGTGAACATAAAAGAAAAACCTTCTTATCAAATCTGCTTTTGAAGCTATTAATGGTCACTTTGTTTTGTTCTGAAATTTCCACTTCAGGCGAGTTACTAAGAAACCAGATTAAAGAGAAATAAAGCCACCCTATGTGTGTGCACGCACGCGCATGCCACAGTAAGGAAAAGAAAGCACTGACAAAGGGAAATGGCAAAGCTACTAAAGCTACTAAGAAAAATATAGATCTGTGGCATCCATGTATCTTGTCTCACTCTTTTCCAGTCTGCCTATGAAAAACATCTCTTCACACCTGTCAGGCTATGTCACATCCCCTTATCTAACCCTTCACTGGCTAACACTCCCCATGTCAGATTTGAACTTCTGCCCCTCTATTACAGGGTACTGCTCCACACCTGCCATCATTCCTTTCCACTCTCTGCCTCTCACTCCTTTTGCTCTGCTCAAGACTCTTGCCAAGTCTTCTACGATGCTCGACTTCACGCCTTCTGCCAGGCTTCCCTTCAGGTGGAGATCACTACAGCAGGACTGATCCACATGCACAGGGTGCCCACCTGCTCTTTATTCAATTCCTTTCAGAAAACGAAGGCTGGTTGGAAAATAGGGGGAGAAGAAGAATTTGTGGAAATTTTAGAATAAATGAGCTTCTGCTTTTCATTAAAATGTTGTTTTTGTTGACATTTTCTGACCAGCGCGATTTATATATTTATATTCCATGAAGGCTCTCAGTGATCATTTGCCAGAAAAAGGCAAAAGCTGCACTATTTTCAGAGTGTACCTTCCTCTATTCACCAGGGGGAACATTTTCAAGAGCGCCTATGTGACTTAGAAGCACCAGTCCTATTTTCAAACATGGCAAAAATGGCATAGGCACTTAGGAGCCTGGCTCCCACTGAATTTCAAAGAGACTTAGGTTGCTAAGTGCCAATGGGCCAGATTTTTAAAGGTGTGCAAAGATGCAGACAGGTGCCTAAATCCCTTTTGAAAATGGGATTTGGGATCCTAAGCCACTTAAGCACTTTTGCAACTTTTATCCTAGGTGTGTTTTGTGTCTGAACTTTGCTGTCTGTCTAGGCGATGGACCTGCCCTGTAAGGTGATGAATACTTTACTGTTCTCCATGCAGGGTGGCACTCTGATCCAGAAAGTGTTCAGAAAAGTTTGAGTCCTAACTCCCATCTCCCTTCCATCTGCACGTAAATTGAAGCTTGTGCTCACTTTTTTTTTTTTTAAATACAGACTAGTTGCAGCATTTACACTGACACATCTGAGGCCTGATTCTGCGTTTCTGTCAGGCCCCTTACTTAGGTTATATGCTTAATGAAGTGAAGGAGTGAATAAGGAGTGCAGGATAAGGAACATATTCTGTTTCTGCTATCAGATAAAAAAAAATCTTAAATACTCTGATTCTCATGATTAATTTATTAGTTGTTGAGCACTGCTACTGGGCTTGGCATTGCACAATACATAAAGGAAAACAAGGTCATGCCCTGAGATGTGTACAGTCTCGGGTCCCAAACCAGCCTGGTGCTGAGTGCCTTCAGCAAGGTATTGAGTACCCTCTGCTTCCATTGAAGAGGTTCCTACAATAGTCTTCTGAGATATTTAAAAACAAACGCTATAAAACAAGTTATTTGAGGCCTGTAGTCAATATCAGATCACATGCACCGACTTACAAGCGCTAAATAAATATCAGAGTTGGCCTCAAACACAGTTTGAATTATGAACTACACTTCTCCAAGATTCAGGGGTGTTAGGATTCAGAGTTTTGCTTTGGTCCCCATCTCCAAAAAAATGCAATAAAACAAAGTATTTAAAAAAAAACTATTTTAAGCCATCCAAGACCTGATTAAAAGCACCTGTTTCTCTGAAAATAGATGATAACTTCACGAATATATAAATCTTAGCAGATATTAAAAGAAGAAGAACATAACTTCATAAAGATTTAAATTCCAGGAAACCAAGGAAAGTGTCACTACTGTAACATAACACTGTAAAAACAGAGATGTGAAGTCTAGAGGCCTTAGAACAGGATTGGGAGCAGGAAACGTTTACATTTTAACCCCATAAGAATGTCCACACTGGGTCAGACCAATGGTCCATCTAGCCCCATATTCTGTCTTCCAGCAGTAGCCATCCCATTGTACTCTCCCAGCTTCTGGCAATTAGAAGTTTAGGACACCCAGAGCGTCAAATTGCATCCCCGATAATCTTGGCTAGTAGACATTGATGGATCTATGCTCCATGAACTTACCTACCGTATATACTCGATCATAAGCTGGTTCGTTTATAAGCCGACCCCCCCCCCTCAAAGATGGATAAGTAAAAATGGAATTTTTTTATGAACCATTCATAAGCCGACCCTATAATTCAGGGATCAGCAAACTTTGGCTCCCGGGCCATCAGGATAAGCCGCTTGGTGGGCCGAGACGGTTTGTTTACCTCAAGGGTCCGCAGGCACAGACGTAAACCTAAGTAAACAAGGGGAGTAACCCCTGTGACCACCCCCCACATGACTCCACCCCTAGCCTGGAACCTCCACACTCTCCCCAACCCATCCCTTCCCACCTTAGCTGGGGCGGGCCAAGGGAGGATGTCTCTGGCCTGGCTGGAGCAGCTCCGGCAGGCTGGGTGGCGCGGCCACAGCCTGCTCCGGCAGGCCAGGCCGGGTAGCATGGCCACAGCCTGCTCCGGCAGGCCAGACCGGACGGCACAGCCACAGCCTGCTCCGGCGGGCCAGACCGGACGGCACAGCCACAGCCTGCTCCGGCGGGCCAGACCGGACGGCACAGCCACAGCCTGCCAGTCCCGGAGCTTAAGCTGCTTCGGAGGCTGGGGGGAGAGCAGCGTGGCCAGAAGCGGAGAGACTCTGGCCCTGCCTCTTCCCTTCTGGCTCTGCTGGCTGTGCTGCCTCTCCTTGCTCCCGCGGTTGCGGGGGAGAGGCTGTGTCCGACCTCTCCCTCTCTATACCCGTTCATAAGCTGACCCCCTTCTCTGATGCTTCCCTTTTTTACTAAAAAAATTTGGCTTATGAACAAGTATATACAGTAGTTCTCTTTTGTATTCAGTTATAGTTTTGGCCTTCACAGCATCCCTTGGAAACAAGTTCTACGGGTTGACTGTGCGTTATGTGAACTGGTACTTCCTTTTGTCTATTTTAAACCTGCTGCCTATTAATTTCATTGGATGACCCCCTGGTTCTTGTGTTATGTGAGGGTAAATAACACTTCCTTATTCACTTTCTCCACCCCTTGTATGATTTTATAGACCTCTATCAGATCCCCTTTTAATCGTCTCTTTTCCAAGCTAAAAAGTCCCAGTCTTTTTCATCTCTCCTCTGTTCCATACCCTACATAATTTTTGTTGCCCTTTTCTGCACCTTTTCCAATTCTAATATATCTTTTTTAAGATGGGGTGATCAGAACTTCACACAGTATTCCGGGATAGACGTAACATATAGTGTCATTATGATATTTTCTCTTGTTAATTATTCCTTTCGAAATGGTTCCTAACACTCTGTTAGCTTTTGACTGCTGCTGCACATTGAGCGGATGTTTTCAGAGAACTAGCCACGATGATGCCAAAATGTCTTTCTGAAGTGGTAACAGCTAATTTAGATCCCATAATTTAGTATGTACAGTTGGGATTATATTTTCTGTGTATTTATCAGCATTGACTTCATCTGCCATTTTGTTGCCCACTCACCCCAGTGTGACCTTTGAGAAGTCTTTTCACCTTTCTATGCCTCAACTTCCTACCTGTAAAAGGGAGGCGATAATAGTTACCACCTCACAGGGCTATCATGAGGATAAGTTAATGCTTACACAGGGCTTTGAAGAGGAACAGCTAAATATTATCACAAAGATGATTATATTGTTCCAATACATCCATAGGAATGGGAATACATACAACCTACTGTCTGGCAGCTGAGACTCAGGCTATGTCTACCCTGCAATCGATCTGTTTGCAGTTTGGGTAGCCATACCCACGATAGCTTTAATCTAGTTAGCATGGATAAAATTAGCAGTAAAGATGTGCCAGCACAGACCCCAATGTGGGCTGGGAATACGAGTACATACCCATAGTCCAGGGCAGGCTTTTACAGCAGCCCGTGCCGCCGCGCTAGCTAGATTACAGTTAGGTGGATATGTCTACCCGAGCTGCAATTCCATCATCTAATGCAGTGTAGACAGACCTCCAGACCAGTAGAGAGGCAGTTCCTCTTCCTGTGCAATGGTCAGTTAAGTGACACTAACAGATTCCAAAGGAAGTCCGAGTTTGACTCCCGTGGCTCTGATGGGGCAAAGAGAAAAACACGGTAAACGGGAGAAACCCCTTTGATGCCAAAGTCTGCTTGCCTGAAACCCGAAGTCTAAAGAAATGAGAAATGTATCTAAATTAAAGAAACATAGATTTATTTTAACTGCACAGTTGTTAAAGTAAACCCAGGCCCATATTGCACAACTTTATTGTTTCCTCCTCAGCCTTTTAGAATTTCTCACACAGCTGAAAGGCACAGGATTTCTCTAAAAAAATGCTGAGAGGAATGATGTTTTTTCCATAGTTGCAATAATTATGATTTTAACTTTAACAATTAAGATGCAGCAACACTTGTAGGAAGAATTTGCTAGCTTCATGGAGAGAGGAATGTGGATGCTACCATAGCCACTAAGAATGGGAAATGGAGACATACAACCCTTCCCTCCATACACGCCCTCCCCCCCACCCCCAGAAATGAATGAGGAAAATGGAAAGGCATATGTTTGATCATGCCGCTTTCTGGCTCACTGGAATGTAGTTGACCTTCTGTGTTAAGAAGATGCCAGAACACTTGGGACCTAATTTTCCCTTCAGCAGTTGTTAGAATTATATTTAATAAGAGGCCTGAGGAAAAAAAGCAAATTATAATAACCAGCCTAGAAATTCTTCAAAGTGCTCCTCAAACAATGCAGAACCTCTGAACTCTATGTAGTACTTTTGATATTCAAAAGCTGGCAAGAAGACAGGCCTTTGATTGGGAAGATGAGAAGGTAGGTCTTTATTTTGCTAAAAATACCATTTGGGTTTCATGTGTGTAATAACATTTTCAATGTATGTGTCAGCACTGGAACTGGTGGTTAAGGAACTTCTAAATACTTCATATAGATGCCTGGGAGAACAGCACAGCTTTTTAAGGAACGCTGTCTGAAGTGTGAGCTAGTGGATAGAGCAGGGGATTGAGAGTCAGGACTTCTGGGTTCTATTCCTCGCTTTACCTCTGATTTGCAGTGTGACTTTAACTGCCCTATGATTCATTTTGCCCGTCTGTAAAATGGGGATAAAAATCTTACCTGCTTTACAGGGGAGATGTAAAGCTTGATAAAAACTGGGAGTCAAGCAACACAGATTGTGTTCCTGACTCTTCTACTGACTTGGCTGTCTGACTTTGGGCAAGTCCTCTGATCTCTCTGTGCCTCAAAGACCTCATCTTTAAAATAAGGATAAATAATAATTGGGTACTTACCCACCTTTGTAAAATGTTTTGAGATTCTCAGATGTGAGTTGGAAAGTAAATGCAAAGTGTCAGTATTCATTACACTTTAAGAAATTTTGGGCTGAAAGGTGCCATGTAATTACAATGTGTTATTTTATGTAGTTTTTGAGTCTTTATGAGAAGAGAACAAAAAATGCTTTACAAAAAAAGAAGTACTATAAGGTTTAATGAAATTCAGAGTTTTCTTGTTTCCTCTCATCCTTGATTTGATTTAACAATATGAAAAATGTTTGATCCCTATAAATGTTATGCCAAATTCTTACATTGAGCTTTTCTGTAAAAGTCACATTGCATAGCACATCAAGTTTACATTGTGGAGCACAAAGCACAGTGAGGAGTAGTGAATGGGGAAGACTACCAGCTGCCCATGCAGGTCCTTAATATGGTACATATTGCCCCTGGCACTATCCATAAAATTTAGCACATTGGTACCTCCTTTCTGGAAGCTATATTTCGGATCACAATGCCACTGTGTACAGTAGTTAATCAATGGCCAGTGATAGCCCAAACTCATTTCAGTTTTCATAGCTCTTGATAAGAATAAATTGCTGTTTTGATCTTATGGTGTAAACAGTACTTAGGCAGCCAGTAGTTTAATGACATTGTGGTATTGACTGATTTCTACTTATAGACAACAAAACGAGACGTTTCAATAGCTAAATTGGTACAGCGCATAGTCCACAAAACAGGTATCCAGGTAACCATGGTGATGCTGTCCCCAGGCAGAATGGGGGAAGAAGAAAATAGACCCATTTCATTAACTGGTTGGAAAAAGAATTCAGGAGAGAATTTGCTGCTGGTCAAAAGTACAGGACAAGAAATTATTTAAAATCAAGAAACTCTCTGGAAACACAGAATTGTCTCTGAACAATTGAATTAATCAAAGTCACATTGATTAAGATGAATAATAATAACAACATAACTTTTCTATTGTGCCTTTTATCTGAAGGCCTCAAAGCTCAGAATTTGCTTTGTTGCTGCTTCATTTCAGTTTAATTCTAACTGGTTACTGAAAACATTCTTATCTGAAATTTCATCCTCATCTTCAAAAGGAACAGAGACTAATCTGTGCATTGAAGAGCAAACAATAAAGACCATGAGCAGTGGGAATGCTCAGGGTATTGGTAATGGACTATAAAGGGTTTCACCTCTAGGTGACCAACTCAAAATCCAGCACAGGTAGAGACTGAAAGTTATTAGCATCTAATGGCTGTTTAGTAGCCCATGTGAATTGAGTTGTGTAGGTCCCAGTTTAGTTCCCAGTGGAGAGGTATTCACAGCACAATGCATAATGATTTGCACTTATCCGCAATGTTGTGAGCCAGACTGAATAGGTCATATGTACTGAACTTCTATTCATACCCTACAGGTCGTTCCTCCAGCTCATGATATGAGGCATAATACTAAGGCAATGTGAAATCAGATTGCTCTGTGAATTCCTGCTCTGTGCATAAAGTGAGGATTTTGATTTCCAGAGCTACCAGCCAATATACTGTAACATTGGTCAGCATATATATAATTTCCTGCCTTAGTCGTCCACTAAAGTTGTGCAATATTTTTGTTATCTTAAGGGAAATTAATTAGAGTAGCTGAAATGCGTGTGACGTGGTAGTTCTGAACTCAGTCACTACAGGGACAAATTTTGACCTCAGTCACACTAGTGTAAATCTGGAATAACTCTGGAATTACTTCAAACTAACAGAAAGCAGAATTTGGTCTTGTGCTACTGCTGCCGAATGAATGCACCAAAGTGACAGTGAACTTTACCCCTGTGATTTCACTAACTGGGCCCCTGTGTGAAACTCAGCTTCCACCACATGGGAGACAATCCCAAAAGGCAAAAAAAGATGCATTGTGCCCACTATCGTTTTTTTTTTTTTAATTGGGTTACCCAAACAGCCAACTATAGTACTTTCTCTCTTAGCAGACTAGATACTGGCAACAAGGGTTTGCCTCTATGCATGCAGTCCTGCCTTGGATTTCAGCTGTCAGACAGAATCTCTCATAGTACCCAGGAGAGTGCTAGGAGAGATATCTGGCTAAAACTCTGACTCGCACATCATGTCCCCCAAGGGAGCAGGGTCTTCACAACAAGGGGCATATTTAGCCTCCTGCCCCCAACCTCCTCCTGCTAGCACATATGTTGCCATCACAGCAGCAAGCATTAGACAGCAGATGGTGGGCCATGCACATCGCTTTAGCTCAGAGGAGAGGTAAAGCACACTACTCAGCAGGTTGTCCCAGGCCGCTCTTTGGAATCCTGTTCTTGCTTGGCAGGATTCCCTAGTCAGTGCTGCAGCAAGATTTCATTGTTAAGCTTTTAGGCTTACCTTATATGCACAATTGCCATGAATGCATGAGCAACCGCAGAACTGGCAAGCACACGATCAGTTAGATAGATAACTGGTCAGTTGCTTGATTATGCTTGCATGTGCTATCATAGAGAAAGCTTAGAGAACAGACGAAGAAGGGGGGACTATGATAGAGGTCTATAAAATTATGAATGGCCCGGAGAAAGTAAATGTTTTTTGCCCCTTCATGTAACACAAGAATCGGGTCACCCAGTGAAATTAACAGGCAGCATGTTTAAAACAAACACAAGGAAGTTCTTCACATAACGCACAGTCAACTTTTGGAACTCATTGTCAGGGGACATTGTGAAGGCCAAAAATATAAGTGGGTTCAAAAAAGAATTGGATAAGTTCATGAAGGATCAGTCCACCAATGGCAGTTAACCAAGACGGTCAGGGACACAACCCCATGCTCTGGGTGTCCCTAAACCTCTGACTGCCAGAAACCGGGAGTGGACTACAGGAGATTGATCACTTGATAATTGCCCTGTTCTGTTCATTCCCTTGAAGCATCTGGTACGCCATGGCCACTGTGAGAAAACAGGATAGTGGAATAGATGGACCATTGGTTGGTCATTCTTATGATCCCATATTATGTGTGCAATTCAGGTACACCACTGTGCACACAGACGTGCAATTTTCTGAAAATATAGGGCCCAAGTCTCAAACAGCTTGAGTGCAGAGAGGGCACCCAGTTACATGCGTAATTTGCAGAGCCGGTAATTGCACAGGCAAATGGCTAATCATGGTGACTTTTATGTGCTATCAGATTCCCACTCACAGTCGCAATAACTACACAGGGAAATAAGGCAAGCAATCGCCACACACATTTGCTCCTCCAAATTATTTTAAAATCTGGTCCTTTAATCCTTAATTTATATGTTTTCATGATGGACACAGAATACATTATATATTCTACATTAGACATCTTATCAGATAGACGAGCCCGTGGAATACCTGCAGAATGCCCTGGGGCCATAAGTGCTTTTAGGAGTTGGGGTATGTATGGCCAAATCCTAAGAGCACTCATAATTCTCATTGATTTTGATGGAAGTTGCAGGTACTCAGCGCACCTTACCGGATGGACTTTACACAGAGTTAATATGAAGGAAATTGCAGTCGGGAAGATTTTTTTGGCATATTTTAGGAACGGTAACTTTTTGTAGACATGCTGAGAAATAATGACTGAAAGGGATGATCTACTGCAGATAAAGCTCTGAGAAGGAAGGTATACGTGTATGTTGGTTTATTTTATCAAATGCAGACAATGGTAATTGATTAATCAAATAACTTGAACTTTAAAATGACTATTTTTAACAGTTTTTATCTTGGAACAAATCTCATTCACGTTTCAGACTAGAAACAGCAACTAAGATTACCACAACTCCTTGGCTTATTTCCACATCAAACACATTGATTGTTCCTGTTTGTAGGGCACCCTTGCACATTTCCAGTAGGAAGCAATTTTCTGTAATAGAGGGCGCAGGATTTTTGTAAACTGTTTATGTTTTATAGAGGCATAGTCAGGTGAGTGCCCCAGCTGGCATCTAAGGCCAGACGTTCAAAGGTATTTAGGTACAGATAGGCACCTTATGGAATTTTCAAAAGCACCAAAGCAGGTTAGGCACCTAACTCTCTACCTTGCGTCAGAGCTTGTCAATGTCCCAGTAGGCATCTAGCTCCATTCTGAGGTTCCCAAATACCTTTGAACATCTGGCCTCTAGTACTGTCTGTACCCTTTCCACAGCTTGCAATGTACCTGAATGTCTCTGGACTGCTGAAATGTAATTATTGATCAGTGCTCTGGCACACAGAACACAAGCTACCACAGAACCTAGACTGGTACATTTGCTTATTTGCAATGCCAAAATACTACAAATAACCAGGCGTGCAGGGTACAGAAAAAGAAACATGAAAAAATAATCCCATCTCTATTTCCATGAGTGTTTTAGTCCTAAAGCATATCATTGCTGTGATTTCTCAGGCGAGGTGGTTTCGATTACATTATTGTCAGCCCACAAGAGCCTCTCACCCACAAGACTTGATTCCTCTTTGTATAGCAGTTTCCCTTATGGCACCCCATTTCATGGACCACCCGTTGAAGCTGATATTGATGCAGTCTCAGGAAGTGATTAGTGGGCGGGGGGGGGGGGGGAGGGATGCAGTCAGACAGAGGCAGCTGCCACCCACCCTGATAATCCAAGGTAAGTACTGAGCACCCTCATTTCCCAGCAAAATCAATAGGAGTGGAGGACATTCAGGATGTGCTCAGCATCTTTCCAGATAGACCTTGATAGTCCCAAGTGCCCACTGACTTCAAGGAGGAGTACTGGTACTGGCCCCAAGAGAGCAGCATGTCTCACCCCATGGGTGCATTTTATCTCTATTAGTAAGCGAGGAGTGAGAACCAGCCAGTCATTCTCAGACCCAGCTCTCAGCAGCCTTGACTACAAGGCTGAGTCTCTTTCCCTGTAACTACCTACACCTTGCACAGTGATATTGAGAAAACTGGTCTATTATTGCTGAACTCTCTACTATAAAAGGACATGAAAGAAAATTCTGCCAAGTAGGTGTGTTAGTGGCCTGAGAATTAGGTCTGAAATACTGACTCCACGTTTGAGTGCCAGCAGGGGCTCACTGAGCTCTGTGGGGTTTCTATGCAGGTCTTTTAGCTGAGACCTTAAAAACTGAGATCCTGTCTGCTCCGCATGGATATCAAAGTTCCCAGGGCACTGTTGGTATGGTAAGGAGTTCACTCCAGAATCCCAGGCTAAAATTTTCCCCAATACAACCCAACACCTCTGTACCACT
>NW_020664980.1:2051208-2062070 GCF_002925995.2 Terrapene triunguis | reverse complement strand
CAAAAAGCCGGACATGTCCGGGAAAATCCGGACGTATGGTAACCCTATTTACATCCCATGCAGGCCCACTCGTTTCAGTGGTGTCAGATCATTGTAACCCCATTCAATTACTCCTGAGGGCATTCTGCGCCAAAAAATTAAAAATTGTGCACACAATATTTTAAAATTCTGCAAGTTTTATTTGTCAATAAATAAATGCAGAGGCTCCAGCATGGCAGTGGGGAGCACAGGCCACTGGCTGCACAAAGGTGGGAGATCATCCTGCAGCCTCCCCACACCCCAGACACGGAGTCAGTGGTGAGGCTGCCCCCGACCCTGACACAGCACAAGGCCTGGGCCAGTCCCAGAAACACTCTGGGACCCTGCCCCTCTGCGCCAGGCGCACCGGGTGTGGGTGGGTAGGCTCAACCAGGCAGGATCCAAGTGTGGAGGGGCTCAGTCTGGGGCGGGGGGATCCAGATGAGGAGTGAGAGGAATCTGTATAGGACAATCTGGGTGAAGGCTGCTCAGTGGGGGGGCGCTAGGTGTGAGGGGATCTGGATGCAGAGAGGCTCGTTGGGTGTGGGGGGGTCCAGGTACAGGGGCAAAGGGACTCTGCAGGGGCTTCAGGTGAAAGTGGTTGGGGCTCAATGGAGGGGTCTGGGTGTAGGGGTCTCAACAGGGAGGTCTGGGTGCTGGGGGTGTGGGGCTTGGTGGGGGGTCTGGGTGCAGCTAGTTGGGGGGTCAGGGGCATGGGGGTCTGGAAGTGGGGGCTCAGAGGGTGCAGGGGGTGGGGCTTATAGGGTGGGGGGGTTGAGTGCAGGGAGCTCAGTGGGGGTGGTCTGGGTGCCGTGGTGGTGGTCCTGAGGCAGGGGGTCTCAGTGCAGGGGGCTCCAGATGCAGGGATTGAGGTTCAATGGGGTGGGGTTCTGAGACAGAGGGCTACGGGGGTTCTGGGTGTACGGGGTGAAGCTTGGTGGTGGTGTCTGGGTATGAGAGGTCCGGTTGCACAGGGGTTGGGTGGATGGGGGAGCAGCTCCCCATACAGTGACCTCTCCCCCGGTGGCTGAGGAGATATGGGAACAGGAAGCAGGGGAGGATGCTGAGCTTCCTACAGGGGAGGTTTCTGGGAGTGGGTCTGACACAGCCCCAGCCATTCCTTGTAGGGGAAGAGGAAGTCCCGTCCTCTCCTGCCTCCAGCGCAGCTGGGACTATCAGCTGATCCCAGCTCAGGGTAGGACCCACTGGCTGGGGTGTCCCCAGCCCTGCAGTGATTTACCTCTCCACTGGCTGCTCCAGGTGCCTGAAACAATGTACCCCTGTGCAGCTAGGGAGTGATGTGTGACTGCTCTAGCAGCTTCCCTTTGCTTCCCTGTCAGAAAGTCATTTTTCTGCAGGGAAGCAAAGAAATCTGCGGGGACATGAATTCTGCACACGTGCAGAATTCCCCCAGGAGTACCATTCATTTCAGTGGTGTAAAGCCTTTGCAACCCCCATGTGAGCCCATTACTTTCCGTGGTGTAAGACTATTGATCTCAAAGGGTGTAAATCAGGGCAGAATTTGGTTCTAATAGGTGAATCTGATTCAACGAAGATCCATCAGTTACAAACGCCAGGTAGCACTGAGAATAAATAGAGAGGAAGGAAGTGCTCAGCCTCTCAAACTCTTTTTTATATTGGTTACTATTTATTGCTTTAGCTTGTTTAAAAACAACAACTCCCCCAACCCCTGCTATTTTTATCACTAAAAATATCCCACAATACAATCTTAGTTAGATAAATAAGGGAGTACATTAGATTTATAGATGTGCACTGTACTGATCCAAGAAGTCCTGATTTCCAAATCCAGCTCATAAAATAGCCTTAGGCAGGTTACTTAATTTCTCTGTGCCTCAGTTTCCCCATCTCTTAAACAAATGATGTATAGCTACTCCACAGGACTGCTGTGAGGATTAATTAGTTAATGTTTATAAAGCCTTCTGAAGCTGTTCAGTGCTAAGTGGTGTTAGTCTAGTGCATGGAGCGTACACAGGAGAAACAGATTGTCATTGATTTCAGCTACAATGCAGCTAATCAAGGGTAAAAAGGGGGCTGAGTTCTACTGCCCTCATGTATGCATGCACAGATCCTATTGTGAAAGCATGATATGATATGGCCTAGAGGGCTTGAGCCTGCATGGAGTTGAGTGCTTCCAAGAGGAGCTGGGCATCCTCAACTCCCTTTAAAGTCAATGGTAGTTGAGACTGTTCAGCACCCCTCACGAGCACTCAGCACTCCACAGGATCAAGCCCATAAACATTAGAGAATATCCTGTACCCACAAGTCAGCTATGGCGGTTAATTGTTTTAATTGTAATTAAGTTGTTTATACTGGGAAAGTGTCTGGATTCAGATCCAGATGTCGTGGCTCAAGCCCATCTTTGTACTGGATATGAACGATATGGATCTTATCTATTAATGACGTACATACGTACAGGCAAATCTTGTATCAAACCGGAACCCAGATGTGGATCACCCCGCTCACTCTGAAGAAGCTTAGATCCAAATCTGGATCCAAACTCTGCAGCTCAGGCCCAGCTCTTGCTATATACACTGGGTAACTAAAAAAGCAACGCCACTGAAGATAAATCTCCACGGCGCCAAAGATTAAAGAAACAGCATGCAGGAGTCAGTAGGGAATCACTAATGTAAGTGATAAATAATATTTCGGAATATGCACTATACAAACAATAGGTGATGTACAAATACACCCAGCGAACCGCTGTCAAATCACATGCTAGAAAAAAGAAGAAAAAAAAGAATGCTGAGCTGTATACCAGAAAATTTATTACCAAATGCCATGAACTTGCATTTGAATGGAACTGCGCATTGTGAATAAACCTGCCATATGGCTTTTACAATGCTGATGAAGCATTTACTCCCCAAACATAGCAAGATTAGCCTATGGCAGTTTTTTTTTTTTTTTAATTTAAATTAGAAAATCATTCAAAGTGCAGCATGGAAAGCAATTTGTTAGATGGTTATCAAATAGTAAGTAGTATGAATTAGAGTTTCATAGTAAGCACACACTTTTCAGCGTGGTAATTACACCTGGCCTGTGTCATCCTCAAAATTAAACATTTAAATAAAATTTAGCACTTTTATTTTGTAGTGACCTCACTTGAACTGAGAAGACTTAAGGACAGATCAGATAAGGAGAGGAAGTGAAAGATGAAGCCTTATCAAGCTTTTGTGTGAGTGTCTTCTAAAGCAAATGTATTTACATTTATGGCTACTACTTCAATACGTATTGCCACAGTGATTTATTTGTGAAAATCCTGCATGGGTTCAGTGGGGAACGCACATAAAGGCCTGAAGCCGCAGGCCGCTGTAAAAAGTGCATTGTTATATATATACCAGTTGGTATAGCCAACCACAGGAAAATAGAGACCTAGATCCAGCAAACCATCCCTATTGAGCACAGCAGCTAAGCATGTGCTTAAATTTAAGCACTTGGTTAAGTCAAAAGGACTCAAGTACTTGTAGGGTGACCAGATGTCCCGATTTTATAGGGACAGTCCTGATATTTGGGGCTTTTTCTTATATAGGCGCCTATTACCCCTCACCCTCTGTCACGGTTTTTCACACTTGCTGTCTGGTCACCCTAAGTACTTGCTAGTTTGCCGTATCCTGGTCTGAGAGAGGACTGCGGGAGGGTGGGGGGAGGACAAATGCATTCCCTGGCTGTAGAACTTTTAGGCTAGGTCTACACTACCCGCCTGAATCGGCGGGTAGAAATCGACCTCTCGGGGATCGAATTATCGCGTCTCGTCGGGACGCGACAATCGATCCCCGAATCAACGCTCTTACTCCACCAGCGGAGGTGGGAGTAAGCGCCGTCGACGGGAAGCCGCGGAGGTCGATTTTGCCGCCGTCCTCACAGCGGGGTAAGTCGGCTGCGATATGTCGAATTCAGCTACGCTATTCGCGTAGCTGAATTTGCGTATCTTAAATCAACCCCCCCTCCCAGTGAAGACGTAGCCTCAGATTCAGAGGCCCAGTTCTGCCCTTCACATGATACAAGTAACTCCCTTAAATCCTGCTGGGTAGAATTGGTCTGGAGGGGGAAGGGAGGCATTCAACAACTGGGGATAATTTTCCTGGCTCCCCTCTTACAAATAAATCAAGTAGGTAAGATTGACCAAAGTCCTGGGAGATGTAAGTCAGGATCCTCCCACAATGGTGTCCCCCAAATCTACTTAAAATACCTCAATTTCATTTAAGCCAAAGAAAGAGGAAACCAAGGGTCCCAGCCAGCTGCTACTCTCTTGTTCCAGTGCCACATTTGTTGTGCAGCCTTGTAATCTAACTTGGGCCTTTTTTATGGTGACGAGGGCCATAAAGGAGGGTAACTTTTTGCTGGTTTAAGTAGCAACTAAATATAGGTAAGGCAAGAACGCTGGGCTGCTACTTCTGAACTTATTTAAAGTCAAGGGTAATAGCTCTCATGCCTCAGAAACACTGCATTCAGTTAGCTCGTTCTTGTCATCAACACCAGATCCACATACAAAATCACAGGAAATCTCAGCATTGGGTAGCATCTGGAGATCATGGAGCAACTCTGAATTTCTGGTCCTAACTACAGGTGGATGGGAAACAAAACTTCACTGTGAACATTTGTCAACAAAAACAAGGGGTGGTGCAATCTGTTTTGCAGCCAGTTCTAGTGATGGTCAGGACAAAATATTTTTGACAAAAAATAGGGGAAAATTATGGACTAAAATTTCTGTCTCCTTCCCCCCACCCCCAACCAGCTCTAGTCATAACTTACAGGAATTTGAGGGGCTGCTTCTTGACCCTGGTGGACAACTGTTTACATAATAAATCACTTTGTGGGTGGCAGTCTGTGCTCAGGATTGAAAGAGGAGAGGGTGCTGCCAGTCAGGATTCAGAGGCATCGACAAGAGCTGCAGGGGAACCCATGACGGGTTCAGCAGAGCGTGCTACAGGTCAGGACTGAAGTGAATTGGCAGAGGTGTGTGGAGGTCCATGAATGGGGTCAGGAGTGCAACCAGAATTTTGCTGGAGGCGGCTCAGGTTTCCTGCCCAGCCACCTCAACTTTGAGTGGCATTGTGACCTGTTGCACAAGGTCGCAACGCCACTCAAATTTAGCCCAACCACCCCTCTGTCACGCCAGCAGGGAAGGAGCTCTGCCATTAGGACACCCAGCTCCAGTCAAAGGCCAAGGAGGGCCCTGGGCCCCTTCCATCCAACTCCTTATTATGCCCCTGACTGGGGTAATATTAGGATTCAGCCATGTTGACAGAGATATGGGGAGTTAGGCAAACATCTACATAAGTGAGTAAGAGTTACTCACATGTGTAAGTGAACTTCAGAGCCTAAGTCTGGACCATGCCTACATGCACTCTCTGGTCACTATTCCATCATCTTCATGAGCACAAAATTCATACAATGGGTCTGTTTCACTACTGCATTACTCCAGTTTTTTACTTCCATGTTAACTTCTTTGATTTCAGTGGAACTACACTGGCACAAACCAGGAATAAAACAGTGGTGAACCAGAGTCCATGATTTTTAAAAAAAAGAAATAATTCATGAAATGTTAGGGAACAGAAGCTGCCTTGATTCAGGTGATGCATCAGAAGAACATAATGTAGTTTAGGAAGCAAAAGAAAAGCCATTTCATCTCCCAAGTCTGTTACACTTTGATACCCCAGCATCAGAAATCCAGTGAGTTGCCTTTTAACGTGTTTCTACTGTTAGCTTCAAGTCCTTTTCTGGCAACTTATTCTTCCACATGTGCACTACCTTTGAGTAAGCAAGTTCTGCCTCAGCACCCTGTCTGCTTCAGTGTCCTAATTTTCCCACTATGTGCACCAGCTGGTGAAGTCTTCTTCAGGTGAAATAAATTGCCTGGGTAAAATGTTCCCATACTCCAGAAATGAGCTTCTCTTAGCTCATCTCAGACATTTCATTCTTTCAGGGAGACTCAGTCCCGTGTCTTTCACTGTCCCTGATAATTTACCCTTGCCATTACAGGTTGACGCCTTTCTAGATAGTACTCCCACATCATCATAGCAAAGCTCTGCGTATTGTAAGTTATCTATACCTGCACTGGCATTACTCCAGCCAGCGGCTGTTATGAGCTATCCCTGTGGGGGTAGGAGAGGTCACTTGAGCTCAAAGAGACACTCAGAGATTTTCAGGTTCACAACAATGGCTTATTTGTTATGGTTGCACAGTCATGCAGAAAGTTCAACAACAGATCGGGCTTTCACTCCATTAATTTCCTGCTTGCTTATGAATAAGAACGGCATACTGGGTCAGACCAATGGTCCATATAGCCCAGTTTCCTGTCTTCTGACAGTGACCAATAAAAAGCATCAGCAAAGCTGCTTTCATCCTTTTTTCAGCTGGGAGCTTAGACAGAAATACCGAGTTAAGCAATTTGATGGGCACTCAGAAGTTCAAACCAAATCTACACTCCAAATCCACACTCCGAAACTTTTCTAGCTCACCTATTCCTCACCGGGGGAGTTCTTTGGCTCATTTTCAAGCCAGGCAAATCCAAGTATCAAATGTCCCACTACAGTTAGGGAATGCCCTCTAGTGGCACTAGGAGATCTGACATCTCTTCCACACTGTCACTAATGCATTGTTTGATTTTTGGCAAGCAATTATACTTTCCTGTGCCCCAATTTCTCAGTCTGTAAAATGGAGGTGATAATATATCACAAGGATGTTGTGAAGCTAAATCAAGTAATTAGTGTTTGCAAATAGGCCCTGAGATCCTCAGGTGCTGTGCATATGTAAAGTATTTTAATAGCGTGGCTAGTGTGTATGTGTAGTACTGCCATCTGCTGGCTGGAATAAGAACTGCTCCCCTGTGTGTCCTAAGCCCTATACTGCCAGCAGCTGAAGTAGATTAACATTCCATTCAAGCGATAAAGACTCAGGCTTATGGACAAGAGGCTCTAGTCTCTGTCTTCTCAGACACGGTGTGCAGTGTGGAAGGTGGGCAGGTAGGTGGCCACCAGTCTGTTAGTAAAAGGCTATTGTAGTAAGAAGTGCAAAGAAGGGGAAAGAATGGAGAATCACAATAAAATTTGTTTGAAATCCTGGGAACTTAATCATCAGGCCAGACATTTCACCTGGGAACCTTATTAAGGACTCAATCCAACTCCCATTAAATAATTGGAAAGATTCCCACTTATTTTAATGAGACCTGGAGAGGGCCTGTAGAGAGGTCTTCTTGGTACGGCATATGCCCCAATCACAACTGTGGGCAAGCAAGCCTGTTCTCGAGTGCCTGAGCTTCTGATGCTAAAACAACACAGGAGGAGAGCTTATACATAATAAAATGACTTTGATCGTCTGTTTGATCTGTCTCCCTTATACAAAATGCATGAATGCTGTTATTTTCCCTGAAAGAGCAATATTGACAAGTCATCATAATGTTTCTGTTCTGAGCATTTTCTGAAAACATTTTCACAGCAGGGTGTGTTGCTTACTACAGCAGCCTTTCCAGGCCAGCTCACATGCTTAAGGTAGCCTAATTTGTTTGCATTATTAAATGAGCTGCCACATATTGTATGCTTGATAATCCTCTCTCTGCACTTTCAGCTCCCTCAGTGGCACCAGGCGTTTTAACAGTATGCAGCTATTAAACAGAATTCAACACCGCACAAGTTCCTGCGACAGCTGAGACATTTATCACCACAGCCACACCAGCCAAGGTATTGATGCCAATGTCAAGTGAGGAAGAAATGCTAATCATTTGCTCCAAAGGCTAATGTTTTAAAGATGAAAATGCATGAAGTGCATTGTTTTCAAAGTGGTTAACTGATTTGAAACACAGCAAATTATTCCTAAAACACTCCAGATTTCTAGAAATCTAGTGCTCTAGATTTACAAATGCATCAGTAGAAAGGCGGAAATTGATCCACTCTGCATAGAACACAAAAATCCTTAAATGCAACATGATTTTGAAAAAGGCTCATTGTAATTATTACCATTAACAAAGAACAATTAGACCACTTGTAGTAGTGCAGGTATACTTTAGAGACTATTTAATTAGCATGGTCACTGAACATAATTAGACACCACCACCTTGTGGGTGACCTAGAAAATGCAGCCAAGGAAATGCCAAGATAAATGTTCCTTGAAATAGAGAGACAAGGTGGGTGAGTAAATATCCTTTATTGGACCGGACCAGTTTCTGTTGGTGAAAGAGACAAGCTTTCGAGCTTCACAAATCTCTTCTGCAGGTTTGGGCAAGGTACTCAGCGACCAATAAATGATATTACCTTACACATACACCCCTTATCTCTCTAATTTCCTGGACCAACACAGCTCCAACAATACTGGAAACAACCTTGAAATAGATTCCTGTCACCAACCTAAAAGTATGAAACATTTCCTTCTGTTTACCAGCCTCCATATTGGTTTTCTGCAGGAACAAGTAAACAAGGTCAGTACATAATTCTACCAGAGAGAGAATTTTGAAAGAGACTCTCTTAGTTTAGAAATGCCAAGGTGTGTGATGCTTTAGTGGTCAAACTGGAGCTATAATAAAGGTCTGATAATTTTTAGAGAGAGTCAGAAGAGACAATACAGCCATCTTTTGTGTATCCTTAGAAGAGGGATAACTTCCTTCGGACCCCAGAGCTTCTCTTTCTCCCCTTCAAGATTTTGCATCACTGCAAACTTTCTTAGCAAAGGAGAGCTCCCCGCTGAGCCCATTACGGCTACTGCTTTGTTCCTTCACAAATCTCATTTACGTTTCAAGGCAAGGTTCTCAGGGCCTAAGCATGTGACCTAGGAATAGGAACTGAACCCAGGTTTCTTACATGGCAGTGTGAAGTAAAATCCACCAGGACTTCATGCCAAGAGTGAAATCCCAGCCTTATAGAAGTCAGTGGCAAAACTCCCACTGGGTCTAATGGAGTCAGGATTTCACCCTCTGTATTTATTGATCAAACACACACAGAGCTCTGATAACTAGCGATGGTTAAGAATATAACGATGTATATCCTGTCTACCTGTTTACTTCATTCACCTGTATATCTTAGGTTTGTTGTGTGTATACGCTTACTCTGTTGTGTACCTTCCTGAATTATCCCTTTGAAACACAAATAGATGGCTGTATAAAACAAAAAGAATAAAAAGGTGATGATTGAGGGGACAGGATGGCTCAAGGATTGGTAATTGGACATGGCCCTTTTCACTTTTAGTTACCTGGCTCCAAGCTTCCCCAGGTGTGCATAGAACCAAAGACTTTCATTACTATCTGAAGGTTGTTCAAAGGCCTATGTGAAATGAGCTGGTGGTCTCCATTAATTTCCTAGTGATCAGATGTCCACATCACCCCAATCAGCACGGTATTGACATTCTCAGCAGAAAAATTAAGGATTGATGGACCTGGAACACGAACCTCTTGTTGCTAGAGATGGGGATGAGACACATTGGCGGGGCAGTGTGAGGAAAACTTGCCATCCCATTGTCCCTGCTGAATTTGCTGTGTGTGTAAACGGGCCACATCTCCAGCCCCTTTTCTCCAGCACTAAAATTTACACATAAAAATCGACAACCTTGTCTTAAAAAATATAATAAGATTTGAATGACAGTGCAGCTGTTTCATATTTTAAGCATTTCTTACATCTGGAACATTATGGACTGTGCCTAAATACCTATGAAAATCTAGCCCCAGATTCTCAGCTAGTGTGAATTGGAGCAGCTCCATTGACGTCAACAGAGCTAGGCCTCTTTACACTAGCTGAAGACTTGGCCCTAATATTCCTCTTCCAGCTGTCAATCATGTAAGTAAATCAGGATGGAAACTGTCTCTGATAATAGGGCAACTAAAATTGCAGCAGTTTTGGCCATTCAAATCAGGATGCTCTCTGGGCCTGATTCTCAATCCAAATCTTTATTTTTAAAGGAGGGTTTTCCCATTCTGTGAACTTTCATAACCCTTCTCTGAGCAAAAGCATAAAAACTAGGCTGAACTGAACTTCAAGCTTGGCTCTTCTCCAGCTTTATTTTTGTAGCAGGATATGCCACTGTTCCTTAATTTACACAGCCAATAATATCCCCGTGTGTGTTTCCCAGTACTGCAACAGAATGAGAGGACTTCATAAAACATCAATGCTTTAATGATTTCACAGAAGAGTTATGCTCCCTTCTGGAATCCTTAATCAGGCCACATTGACTCTAAGTGGGGAAAATGTGTGTGTTGTCCAAGAACAGCATCCTGTGTAGATTGTTTCCTCCCAGCTCACTAATCCCTGATCCTGTTATAATTGTGACCAATGATTCTGAGGGCCGAAGGCCTTAGATATGAGAGAGAAAGAGAGAAATTCAGCCCAGACAAAAATGAGCTTGTCTCTGGCAAACAAATGGTATCTATTTAACAAAAGTAAAAAGGGAAGAAACTTGCAAATGCAAGGCCTGGAAATGAAGACTCAGAGAAAGTGCATGCAACACCCTTAATGAGCAGTTTATGTAAGCAGCATACAACACTCAGAATTGCTTAGACAAGCAATCCCTTCAATTATATTTTAATTAAAAGTTAGAAAAGAATCAACAACTCTCCCCCTGCACTTCAGCAAATCAGCCCCATGGTCAGGAACATTTCCCCAAAAGTAACTGCTTAGTTAGGGTTACCATATTTAAAAAATTAAAAAAAGAGGACACTCCATGGGCCCTGGCCCCGCCCCTTCCCCACCCCGCCCCAACTCCGCCCCTTCCCCACCCAACTCTGCCCATTCCCCGCCCCTTCCCCAAAGTCCCCGCCCTAACTCCCCCTCCTCCCTCCCAGCCACACGAAAAGGGCTGCCCGAGCGCTACCGGCTTCACGGTTTGCCGGGCAGCCTCCAGACCCT
>NW_020664980.1:2035918-2050808 GCF_002925995.2 Terrapene triunguis | reverse complement strand
CGGACGGGGGTTTGATTACCAAAAAGCCAGACATGTCCGGGAAAAACCGGACGTATGGTAACCCTAGCTTAGTGAATCCCATAACTAGCCATCAGCTCAGCTGCTGTCCTTGTTTCCTAGACAGTGGATCACCAATGAGCCAAACTGAAGCCAAACAGAGTTGTGCCAGTTTACAACAACATAGGTAAATGCTGATTATTTTTAAATGGCATCTGCTGTAGCTATGAGAATAGAGGATCAACATTTGCCCTCGCTCACAAGGGGCTGCAAGGGTATAAATGAGGGCAGAATTGAGCTCAGAAGATTAGTGCTGGTAGAGTTAAAGCAGTATAACCCCACGTGTATCAGTATAAAAGTACTTATATCAGTATAGCTCATTCCCAGAAGGAAAGAGGGATAAGTTACAATGGCTCAAGGCACCTTTCTACTGGTATAACTTCATCCACACTAGAAGCTGTAGTAGAGTAACTAGTTGGTAAAAATCACACCCCTAACCACAATAGTTATACCAACAGAAAAACTGTATAGACCAGGCCTTACTAAATTACCCTAAAAATAATACTACTACAGTACTGCCTTTGTTTATATAGGCTTCAGATAGGACTGCTGTAGAATGGTTTCACCCTGCTCTTCATTGTGGGCTGCTATTTCTTCCCCCACCCCCTGCCTATTCTCTGATCCCCTCCTCCTGCTACAATTTCCTATATATCATCCTCTACGGCACATTCACTTGGCAGTAAACCTGCAGTTGTCTGGGCTGGCTGCATGCCCTGTAACGTGTGAGGAATCTCCATTGCTCACTGTGGTACAGTAAGAAAATGGTCTGTATTGCTTGGGTGAGGGGGCTCTTCATTACCTAGCTCAGCTCCGGAATAACCGTCTGCATTACACCATGCTATATGGGAAAGTTTTGCACTCTCTGAGGAGAAAACTTGGATTCCAAATGTACAGCCTCTACCCTGGTGAAAGACACTAACAGCTTGAACAAGTAACATGTTTAAATAATAAAGCAGAGGAACCACACAGTGAGTTCTTTCTCTCGTCTCTTACTCTCTGCTCCTTAAAGGGCAAAATCTAGCATACTAATAAGGAGATAGACTCCAAGCTGTTGTCTTAAAGATATAGGGTAAAATTTTCAAAAGCACCTAACTGACTTAGGCACCCAGGTCCCAATGAAAGTCGCACATCACACAGCTCCCAAATCACCACAGGTGGCTTTTGAAAACTTTCCCCCCTATGCACTGAGAGCCCCGTCTTGTGAGGTGCTGAGCACTTCCTGCAACATGCTGAGTGTCCCCAACTCCTGTTAAAGTCACTGGAAGCAGAGAGTGTTCACCAACTCTTAAAGAACAAATTCATCACATATTTGGCTGGCTGACGACTCAGACAATCACCTCTAGACAGGATGAGTCATTTGAGACCCTTGTGACACTCCCTTCCCAGACCAGTTTGAAGAGCAAGACACCTGAAATTGCTCCTCTTGTGCTGGTATAATATGCTACACTCTGATACATGGTGCTTGATCTAGGGAGGTTGCTTTACTGATCATCTTCTCCAGGTCAAAAGCAAGTGACATGATTTATACCCAATGGCTGCTAAAAAATGGTACTGATGATTCAGCAGGAGCTACTCATCCATTAGAGCCTGTAATAAACCAAAATCCCAGCAACTGCGCTCTGGGGGGGGGGGGTGTTCTGTTTTCTGGACCAGATGTAAAACTGAGGTTATAACCACCTGTGGCCATGTAAGTTTGATCCCGTGGCACTTTCTTCTGAAAAAAGGCATGTTTTCCCATGTTCCTGGCCAAATTCCAATTTGGATACTTACTTACTACTAATCTATATTTGCCATGCAGTTTCCACTAGAGACAATATTTTTCACTTCACTTCCTGCTTTATTAGAGCTTGTCTATACTTGAAACGCTACAGCTGTGGTGCTGTAGTGCTTCACTGTAGACACAACCTATGCCAACAGGAAGGATTCTCCCATTGGCATAGGTATTTCACCTCCTCGAGAGGTGGTAGCTAGGTCAACAGAAGAATTCTTCCATCAACCTGGCTCTGTCTACACCAGGGCTTAGGTCAGCTTAACTACATTGCTCAAGGGTGTGGATTTTTCACGCTCCTGAGTGGTGTAGTAGGGTTGACGTAACTTTTCTTCTGTAGACCAGGCCTGGATTACACCAAATGGTGAATGAAATAAATTCTATTTATTCCTTACCTACCAGAGATGGGTATTCTGAAGATTAATTATTTGTCTGAGAAGCTCTTTAAGATCCTTACATAGCAAGTACTATCTGAGTGTGATGTAATATTTTCTCTTCCTGACACACACAGGATTTTACATCCACAGTAGATTATAGGGGGTCCCATGCATATCCAATACCTGTGCACTGGGATGAAAGTATTCCCCCAGACCGATATCTGAAGTTGATTTATTTTCTTTTACTGTGTATCCTACATTACAGGGGGTTTTAAAGTGGATTCTATGCTTTGGTATTATAAAACTCCATCAATTATAGTGAAGAAAGTTTAATTACATTGAGAACCTTTTCTATTTTTCTTTCTTTCTTGTGTGGGAAACACAGAGAACAAAATTAATCCCTCTAAGAAGATAATGAAGATGAGAAAATGCTGGTTTACACAGATAAATGGAATAAAAATAAATACAAAGCAAAAGTGGGAGAGTGTAGCCAAGGAGAGACATTTCTAGCATCTGAGTTATCACAACAAAAATGCAGGTGCACCAATCATCCTTAATGGGGAAAACTGAACCATCTGCACTACCGATATGCCTAAATACCAATAATTGAATCTGGCAGTCAAAGAACAGGGCATGTTGCCAGTTCATGAACAGTGTGACTGCTCATCATACCTTCTCCACATCACCATCAGTTTGGATGATCTTTATACTTTTTAATATTAAAACAGTCTAGACATGTGCCTGTTGCTTTATATTAGCGCAGGGGTCGGCAACCTTTCAGAAGTGGTGTGCCGAGTCTTCATTTATTCACTATAATTTAAGGTTTGGCGTGCCAGTAATACATTTTAACGTTTTTAGAAGGTCTCTTTCTATAAGTCTATAATATATAACTAAACTATTGTTGTATGTAAAGTAAATAAGGTTTTTAAAATGTTTAAGAAGCTTCATTTAAAATTAAATTAAAATGCAGAGTCCCCTGGACCGGTGGCCAGGACCCGGGCAGTGTGAGTGCCACTGAAAATCAGCTTCGCCTACCCCTGTATTAGCGTATACTGTTTTATGTTTTGTATTGTGTTTCTGTCATTCATAAAGAATATCTAATAACACCACTGGATGAGCTGAAGCTTGTTAAACAGTTCAACCTTTGAATAATAATAATAAAAATAATATTTATAGAAATGGGCTCTAAGTTCAATGCGAGGGGGCTGGGTTTTATATACATTGTTTCAATCTCTCCTCATCCCTAATATTTTGAATGAAAAATTCACTACTTTTCACCTAGCAACAACCTAAAGGGTTGTTTCTCCACACAATTAACTTCCATTAATGTTATCGGAAGAATAGATCCCCAAGTTAGGTATCTGTATTTGGTGCTAATTCTGATAAATGGGAGAATTTCGATCAGAAGGTTTCTAATATGTTCCTGGGAAAAAATAGAATCAATGCGACACTGAGTGTGAGATATAAAGCAGTTGGAAGTTAGGAAATACAGTTAATATTGAGAGCTCAACCTAAACTCTGAGCTTTACTCCATGTCCCTTGAAATAATGGTCCCTCTTTATAGAATTATACATTATTTTTCAAATCAAACAATGAATAATACTTGCCTACTTATACAACCTTACATACCATACACATATTGTGTGTAACATAACTGTACTACTAATACAGACTGATTTCATTTACATGGGTTTTACACCAGTGTAATTTCGCTGACTTCACAGTGGAGTTTCTCATGATTCCTACTGCTGCCTGCAAGATCAGATTCAGGCTGTAAGCCATTAGAATGACTGAGCAGAAAAATGAACATAGTTACAGTCAGCGAAGTGTTAGGTTAGGAGGTGGTTATATCTATGCCAAATTTAAGACCCTTTTACACTGGCAGAGTGGTGTAAACAAGAACTGGGCTCATGGTTTATAACAATGAACTAAGTTAACAACTAAAAAAGAATGAACAGAAAACTCCCCAAGCTTAGGGTTGAATCCAGTCCAGTGATCTTGGCTGTGGATCCCTGCGTTCTCAAAAGCATTCCATGCAGCCATTCTTACAGTCTGTCCTCCAAGTACCTGTGCAATGTGTTGGGGAAACCGAACTGAAGTAAACCCTCCTTTCCCAAGGCTCAAGTACCCTGTCACTCGGGTGTTTTGCATTTACCTGATAAAATGACAAATTCTGCCAAAAAAATGACAAATTAAACATTAAAAATTACTCAACTGGTTTTCTTCATACCTGGCTTATTTATTCCTAAAATCCCAGTGAGATCTACAATACAAGCCATGCCTGAGCTTGATTTATCCATACAGAAATGTTCTGACTGGAACATATGGGGAAGTGTCTTTTTTTATTTTTTACATGCATCACTTCAAAACATTTCAAAAGCTGAAAGCTTAGCCTAGAGGTACCCTTAAGGTGAAAAACTTAGTTTTAAGGTGCTTCTAGCTCCGCTTTCATCTTAAATACCCCTAAAAGCTAAAACTTCTAGCTTAAAGGCACCTTTGAGCTAAGCTTTAAATCACCTCAAAAAGAAAGTGCTTAAGCATCCCCCGTGTTGTACACCACTCTAGCTTTTTAGCTGGTGCTTCTGAAAATGCCAGTGCAAGGGTTACACATGATTTTAGAAGTTCAGCAAGACACAGGAATAATAAAGGTACCACAGGGACTAGGAAGCCACAAATATTTTGAACTCCTGCACTCCCACTGGTGAGTTATCAGAGGGGTAGCCGTGTTAGTCTGTATCCACAAAAACAACGAGGAGTCTGGTGGCACCTTAAAGATTAACAGATTTATCTGGGCATAAGCTTTGGTGGGTAAAAACAACTAGTGAGTTGTTACTCACAAGAGAAGTCCTACTGAGCCAATGGACTCTCGGTGCAAATAGCTGTTCATTTATGGGAATAACAAGTCCACAATCTGGCCCTTACTTTGTAAGATATGTTAAATTTTGGTCTTCGAGTGAATTTTTAGTTTCTGAGTGTATCTACCACCTGGGTTATTAAAACATAATTATTCTACCTCAGGAAGGGGTTTATTAGTATCCCTTTATATTTAAATTATATTTAGTTCTTTACTAAAAAATCCAGCCCATTAGGTGTACTATTTACTTCACAGTACCTTTACTTAACTTACCATAGGGCATTTTATAAACGGAGCAAAAGACAACAGGAACATTCAACATCAATAAAACAAAAGTGAACTAAGGGCTAAAGTAATTAACTTCATTAAGAGAGCGATAGTGTGAAATGAATCCAGGAGTAGCTCCATGCTCTCTATGTACTGAAACAGATGATTTGTATGACCTCCTTCAGATCAACTATTATCAAAGCATTGAAACAGATAGATCCTGGGGGCAGGTGGGTCCTATGGTAAGTCCCACATTTGCAAGAGGTGTGCACAGATTTTTGCACAAGCTTGAATTATACACACAACCCCCAGTGCATGAATACAAGTGTGTAAGGTATAAGTATTTCAGAATTTTGAGCCTAATAGATCTGCAAGGCAGCTGGTGTATGAGCAGTATTATGCTTTTGGTTGACTCCCACTGCAAGTAGAGTTAATGGGCCCGATTCTGATCTCCATTACCCAGCTTAGGGTAAATCAAAGTGGAGCTACTCCCGATTTACCCCAGTGCAGCAGAGATCAGAACCTGTCCCCCATCTTTCCTTGCTATCTAATTGTACTGTGTATAATTTGGACACAGACATTTAATTCTCAAGTGTGAACACAGACACAATTCTGTTTTAATTCATTGCAGTATAAATCTAAACTGCAGGCAGAAATAAAGGTTTGCTACATCTAACACAGAGCTCCTAATGGATCCAATATTGGTTACTAAGAGCAGCAGGCACACACATTGATTGGACTCAGCTGCCAACACTACAGGGTGTATCTATTTCATTTATTCTGACCTCCCTTTGTGAGCAATACCAAAGCTCTTTCTTAAACTCTGTCACGTGCAGCCATGGCATAACTCCAAGCCTGCCTACGCTTAGAAGAGAAGATGATGATGTGGGTACAAGCGTTCTCTTTCCCTGTTGTCAGTGATGAGGCATCAGAGGAGTGAAAGGCTGTTGCACTAAGCTACTGTTTTGTACACTCTGGTCCTCAAACGGGGCACACAAAACAATCTCCACCCTGTTTGTACTCAAGGCTTTCATTCATGTGGAGAAGTCCTAGCATACCAATGCCTGTGATTGTTCAAGTGGCTTAAAATAAATGTTTATTTTCTAACAGATACATTTACCCAATTGATTTTTATCCATTTATTAAACTGTCTTTTCGTTTTTTTCTGTTCAGTTCTGCAGGGATATGGCTATAAATATTTAAATAATGGCCGCTCCACAATCAAAGCAATTCACCATAGTAATTGTTTAGAAAGACAAATGGTTATCGGCTGAGGTCAGGCTGGCAAATTAAGATGGAAGATGTTCAAGTTGTAAGTATTACTAGAGCAACGAATGCTTGATACCAGCAGCAGTGGAAAAACAAACAAAGGAGCCACGCTAGGGTTTCTCAGTAAAGTTTCTCAAAACGAGTCAACAAGATTGTCTGCCAACGATTATGATTTTTTTAATAAATATGTTGTTATTTTTCCAAGTACAACAAATATACCAAAATACCAGATTCATCATAATAAACAAAGTAAATAAAGAGTTAGGATAAAGAAAGGAGAGGGCAGCTACTATGTTCTTGAGGTGCATGCATATTTCCCAATAGTGTGAATGTGGAATTCTGTGCATATATTTAAAGGGGTCCCGGGGTCAGAGTCCGATCTCAGTAACCACACTAAGTCTGGAGTAACTCCATTGATTTTAGTGGCGTTACAGCAGATTTACACAGGTGTAGCCCAGCATGTACCTCCAAAGGGAGTGTTTCTTTTACTCTAGTATCCTTTCAAATGAACATTAACATACAGATTAAAATGACAAAGCCCTGCTGAGTGGAGTTGATTGGGAAATTATTATTTTCCCTGGGAAAAAACTGATACAAATGAAAACATTTCCATTTATTCAAAAAGCCATTTTCCGTCACAAAACTGTTCCAATGGAAAATTTTCTATCAGCTCTACTATTATGTCAGCTGGTCCATTCTGCCAATTCTGGACTGCCCTTTATTACACATTTTCTAGTGTTTTTTTACAGTCTCGCTGTAAATATGTCAAGTGATGGGGTTCCACACTTCCCTTGGGAGATTCTTTCACTAATTTAAATAAATTATCTCCCTCCTTGGTGATTAGAGCCTTTAAATATTTGTAGCCTGTTCTCCATGTACTCCTCCCCACTTGAGTCATTACTTGGCCAAGCTGAGATAAAATCTTTATCTGATTCTACCAATGCATCTGGTTAGTGTTGTCTGTTTACACTGTAAGAACTGAGGCAAAGATCATGGACCTGATTCACCACTGTGTTACTCCATTTTTATGACGGTGTAACTCCGCTGGAATCAGTGGAATAAACCAGGATCCTGTTACGTGTCATGTCCACTGCCAAGCACAATATTGGCCCGTACTACATAATTCTCATATGATTATGTAGCTCCAATAATCTTTCCTTGTAACCTTTATCATCTCACAGTTCCACTCTTACAGGTTGCTGGTTTATTTTCAATACTGAAATGTAATAACTATCCCTAACACTCTCCTTTAAATTTTGACAGGAAATGAAAAACAAAGAATACTAATAATTTGCAGCTGTATCGCTCCTTTCATATGGGGATCTCACTGATATTTACAAGGATTAAACTGACCCTCATAACACACTTGTTCCCTACCTGAGGCACACAGAGATTCATCCCTGGAGTAACTCCATTGAATTCAGTAGAGTTACTCCAGGTATGAATTTATTCTAGAGAGCTTCAGTGACTTTCCCAAAGTCATACAGCAAGTTAGTGCCAGAGTTGGGATGAGAATTTATGAATTCTGATGACAATCACATTCTGCAACCCGACCAAGGGTTCTCAGTGTGGGGGGAGAGGGGTTCCATTGCTATATTGCTCAGTGGGACAGAGATCCTGGCTAGATCTCAGGTCCTAGTATGGAAAAAGAACTAGCCCAATGCTGCCTTTCTTTTCAGTTACAGAATAGAAAAATATATATCCACCTTTCCTTTTGTTCTATTTGTGTTCTAATGTTGTGCCCATCAGCATGGTATCTGAGCAACTTGGATGAATCCAGACCTTTGCACATCAAGTTTCTCTCCAGCTACAATATTTACAACCTCCAGCTCCCAGAAAAGCAGGGATTTCCGATAAAAGTGTTGACAAACATACAGCACTGAGGCTAGCAGATGCAGCCATGATAATGGCATAATATAGAAGCCAGAGATGTTATCTGATGAGATTTAGCCTCAGATAATACACTATGGTAATTGTATAGTAAATTCTTTGTTTTCCTTTCTGCAGCTGTGATTCAGGACTTTCCTTTGCACCCCCACGGCACTTATTGTTCTCTCATACATGAGTCACGTTTGAAACATTGTTTCTCCCTTAACATCTGCATGTGAGAGCAGCTAACATTAAGTATGGCAGGGTTCCATAGACTGCATTATCACTGGCCACATTTTCTTGCTGTTTGTGTCGCAGAGAGAAAAGCCTATTATATGCTTATTATATTTCTAGACAATTGTCTTGACTTTGGGTACACCAGATGTGGAAGCCTTTCTGTGAGTGGACACGTTTGTTGCTGCCAGATGAGCTGTCAGCCAGCTTTGCTGGGCATTCAGCAATTTACCCACAATACACTGAGTTGTTTCTCCCCCATCTTCATAATTTTGTTCAAATGGCTACAGACTATAAGCCTGTTCCTGCAAATTCTTACTTTTGTGCTACCTAGGTAGCTTACTACGAGGCTACCCTATGCAGTCACTCTGTTTAAATCCTTTATGTGAGTTAAGGCCATACATTCAGGCGAGTAAGAGTTTGCAAGATCAAGCCAGGTTACTGGGGTGTTCTTTAAAGCAAGAGACATTCAGATTTGTTAGTGAGGCACAAAAGCAATAAACTTTATGGATCATGTCCACTCTGCATGAGCATATTCACAGCACTGACTAAAATCCCAAGGTCACGTCCTAGCATGAACCAAGCTCCATGTGCAATCTGGACAGATTCTCCAAGGCGGGCAATCTTTTCTTTGTTTTTACGAATTCCTGGTCAGGAGTCTGGTGGGAACGGCCCCTGGAAATTATAGATACATCCTATTCTAGTGGGAGTTATGCTGTCTCCATTGGCTTTGCGTGTTTTACCTGAACTACAATATATCCACTAGAGATGGCCTGAGGTGCAGAGTTCAGCGTAGCCTCTAAATGTTCCAAGCATTCAGAGGTATTTGGATCCATGATTTTCATTTGACCTATTAGAGAGAGGGATTGCCTGCAAAGTTCAGATCTGGGTCCAGCCATTCCTAGAGCTCAGCAGGGCCGCCCAGAGGATTCAGGGGGCCTGGGGCAAAGCAATTTCGGGGGCCCCTTCCATAAAAAAAAGTTGCAATACTATAGAATACTATATTCTCGTGGGGGCCCCAGAGGGGCCTGGGGCAAATTGCCCCACTTGCCCCTCTGCCCCCGGGCGGCCCTGGAGCTCAGGATTTTTGGGTCAGGCCCATCTGTAATATCTGCCATTGCTAAATGCCATGCTGTTTCTATGGCCTCTGTAAGTCCAAGCAACCATGAATCGAGCACATGCTAAGAGCCTTCTCACATGTACATAGAAGCACAAAGACATCACCCCCAAAGCTGACACAACTCCCAGTTAATTTCAAGATTCAGTCTGGGATTGCCCTCTTGGTGGTTATAGCCCACTCTGAACTTTACTCCATGATTTCTGTGACCTCCGTGACAAACTCGCAGCCTTAATATAGTTAAGAATTATTTGTCCAAACTATCGAGCAAGTAACAAACACATCTACAGATATCAAGACTGTTCAAAACCAGTTTACAAAAGAGTAAAAAAGGAGTACATTCATCAGATAACTTTCTTGTAACTAAAAATTCAATCAGTTCTAATACTAATCAGCAGTGATAAGAAAGAAAATACAGAAAAATAGATGACAGCTTAATGAAAAAAACATTTATCTTTTTAAACTTTGCTTGAGTGTAGCAATGATTCTTTAAATTAAACTTTTAAAATGATCAGTCCTAAGTGTGTTCTTTTAACAATCAAAGAGGCTACTAGAATTTATTGGTTTTGCTGTATCATATGTAAATAATGTCAGGTGATGCTTCAGTACAGCAGAGAATAGAATATTATATCTAAGCCCGGGCAGCAAATTCAGATACTGTATATGATCTTTCACTTTTAGCATCTCAGTTCACGTATATTCCAGGCTAGACTGAACAAATACATCTCAGAAAGCTGGAAATGTCTGTGAGTAAAGTGAAACTGGATGTACTTATGTAGATTGCATATTCACATCCACCCTCAACTTGGCATACAGGCAGCCCAAAGATCCCAGCATTATATATAAGAATGGCCAAACTTGTTGGGATAAAACAAAACAAACAGAAATTCAACCAAAATTCAAACTGAACTCAAACCAAATTTTCAAACTTTTTGAGGATACCCAGGCATTACTTAAGTATATTATTCAGGCCATGGGCCCATTTTTCAAATATGTGTACCATACAAGCATATCAAAATCCACATTTGGATGCTGAAATTATCTCAGGCATATAACATAACTACGATGTGCCTATTCCACTTTCCAACTGCTGGCTTTGAATATCCTGTTGAGGTACCTACATTTTAAAATTGGGATCAGAAAGATGGGCACAGAAAAAAATTGAGCAAAACTTTTTTTTGTTCAGCTAAGTTATGGAGGAGAAGTACATCTAGTGGTTGTAGAATATAACTGGGAGTTTGGAAATCTGGGTTCTGTTCCTGGCTCTGCCTTTACCTACAATGTGACCTTGAAGAAGCCACTTTGCCTCTCTGTGGCCTCGTCTAGATGAACAGTTAGTGCTCGGCAATGCAGGGTGCAAAGCTATAGTGTACTGGTGTGCTACACACTAACCATCCATCTTGACTGTGTGGTAGGAGAGTCCAATTCCCTAGCATACTTTGATGTACTTCCTTAGTGCGCAGCACACTACTGCACTGCAACTTTACACCCGGCTTGCCACTCACTCACTGTCCATCTAGACAGGCCCCGTGTTTGTTTCCCCATCTGGAGAAAAGGATATAATACTGTCAAGGCTGTATCCCCACTTTGAACTTTAGGGTACAAGTGTGGGGGCCTGCATGAAGACTTCTAAGCTTAATTACCAGCTTAGTTCTGGTCCGCTGCCACCATTCCCTTCCCTGGGAAGCTTTTAGAAACCTCTCACCAATTCCCTGGTGAATACAGATCCAAACTCCTTGGATCTTAAAACAAGGAGAAATTGACCCTTCCCCCCTCCTTCCTTTCACCAACTCCTGGTGAATACAGATCCAAACCCCCTTGGATCTTAAAGCAAGGAGAAATCAATCAGGTTCTTAAAAAGAAGGCTTTTTATTAAAGAAAAAGGTAAAAATCATCTCTGTAAAATCAGTATGGAAAATAACTTTACAGGGTAATCCAACTTAAAGAGCTCAGAGGACCCCCCCCTGTCTTAGGTTCAAAGTACAGCAAACAAAGATAAACACTCTAGTAAAAGATACATTTACAAGTTGAGAAAACAAAGTAAAACTAAGACGCCTGGCCTGGCTTTTTACTTACAAGTTTGAAATATGAGAGACTGTTTAGAAAGATGGGGAGAACCTGGATTGATGTCTGGTCCCTCTCAGTCCCAAGAGCGAACAACAAGCTTAAACAAAGAGCACACCAAAGCCTTTCCCCCCCCCCCGCCCCAAGATTTGAAAGTATCTTGTCCCCTTATTGGTCCTTTGGGTCAGGTGTCAGCCAGGTTACCCGAGCTTCTTAACCCTTTACAGGCAAAAGGATTTTGGAGTCTCTGGCCAGGAGGGATTTTATAGTACTGTACACAGGAGAGCTGTTACCCTTCCCTTTATAGTTATGACAAATACTTTTCTAATTCAAAGGTTTGTGACTGAGCTTAATTTATTAGGTTTGTAATGCCTTTCGCGCCTTTGTCTAGAAAGTGCTAAAGAAGTGCCAAGCACTATTATTACTAATGTTAAAATCATACTCAGTTGTTTTAGAACACCAAAAGATATGTTTCGTTTATGGTAAAATTGTATTTAATTCAATTTGTACAAACATGCAAAAAAAATAATAATAAAGGAGCAGCTGCCTGTCCACAACTCTGGACAAGCTTGATGCTATTTTAAAATACAGTTATTATAACGCACCATCCCCTCAGTATCATCTAACCCTCCCACAACAAAGAATGAATGGCAAATAACTAATAGCGAATACTCTAGGACAATTCAATTACTAAAACAGGACATGAATGTAGTTGACTCTACCAGCTGTTTTGCGTTGGAATGAATACACCTCTACCCCGATATAACGCGACCCGATATAACATGAATTCGGATATAATACGGTAAAGCAGTGCTCTGGGGGGGCGGGGCTGCGCACTCCGGTGGATCAAAGCAAGTTCAATATAACGCGGTTTCAGCTATAACGCAGTAAGATTTTTTGGCTCCCGAGGACAGCATTATATCGGGGTAGAGGTGTATTTGCAAACAGTTTTTTTATGCAGGTCTAACCGAGGTTCAAAATAGGGATAAGAATAGCTAACAGTGATATTTTAGCAAAGCACTTAAATATGTGCTTAACATTAAAATAAATGGGACTTAAGTATGTGCCTTGCTGAATAGGGATAGACTTACGCATATAAAGTTAAGCATATGCGTAAGTGCTTTACTGAGCTAGGGTCTTAAGGATTAACTAGTTAACTGCCTTCTTAAAAACTGAAAAGTGCAAAGTTTTGGACAGCATGCATGAATGTGAAGGAGGACTGATATTTCTGGACAACAATGAACATCTCTTCTTACATTTAATGGCAGTGCCACATATATGTTTTAAAGGTATTTTTAGTCTTCGTATCATGTTTAAGTGGTGAATTCACTTCCTCTTGCCAGAATTTAATAAACAAATTTTAGTGTCTGTACAAATCTTTACTCTTGTGACAAAAATTAAAGCAAATGTGTTTGATGTAAAACTACTTTAGAGATGGAGATTTGCTCACCGAACTAACAACATCATCTTGCAGTTCTGGAAGACCTCTGGAGGTTCTCAAAGTGTTTTACAAACCTCACTCAATTTAACATTTATTGTTATTTATTGCACACTTTTCTAATTACAGTTCTCATATCATGCAGGTTAGTTTGGATTTATAATTATAACTGATTTTTGTGGATGAGTAAATATGCACAGCACTTTGCTGTCAGATAAGGAATAGAAACCAAGAGTCCTGACTCCGAATCTGCTGATCAAAACTCTATACACAGTACTAATTTATAAAGGAGTCACTATACTGAATATACCAATCGTTGGCCTGATACTGAGGTTCTGAATGTCAAAGGGGCATTCAGAACCTCAAAGAATCTTATAAAAGAAACACCTTAAAGAGGAACTTTCAAACACATTTCCATCCATTGCTCACTGGCGTGTCATTTCCCCCCCCAACATTTACAGTCTCCGATATTTTACTTGTTCTTTTTCTTCTGACCCATCTTCTCCTCCTTTTTGATCAGTCAGTGAATGATAATCTCACATCTCCACCGAAATGCTGAACTGATGACATTCCATGACATGTCCGTGGCCAACAATGGAGATGATCCAAATGCAGGATTAGGACTTTAGAGCAGGATGAAGCAGAAGGAGAAACTGGGCCATGAGGAAATAAACTCTTACTCAAATAACTATCTGAAATCAATTCAAAGGCAATACAGGAAACGACAGGCTCTCTCATCTTTCGTTACCACCATTCTTGAGTTTCAGGTTTTCCCCAGTGTGAAAGTTCCTCTCTCTGCCCTTTTCTGCATTCTTTGCTCATCTAAATCTCATCATCATGCCCATGTGACATTTGGGTGCACAAGGAACACGGAATCATTGAAGGAAGTGGAATAAAGAATAGCTATCTGACGCTGGGCTATAGCGGAAATATGTTGAGCTCCAATCCGCAGGGGAGTATGAAGGCCTGTCATGCACTGGGAATGGCACATTTTAATGGAAAGTTCTCTGGTAGTTTAGTTCTCTCAACATGCTGTAAACTCTTTGCAAAAACAAAATATGCAAATAAATAAAATAATAATACCTTGTTGATCTCAAAGCCTTTTCCAAAGGAAGTCAGTTTCCTTATTCCCATTTTACAGATGGGGAAACTGAGGCATAGAGAGAGGAAATGTCTTGCCTATGGTCACCCAGCAGGCCAGTGGTGGAGCCAAGAATAGAACCTACCTCTTCTGAGTCCCAGTGCAGTGCTTTGTCCACTAGGCCAGTGGTTCTCAAACTAGGGCCGCCGCTTGTTCAGGGAAAGCCCCTGGTGGGCCACACTGGTTTGTTTACCTGCCGCGTCCGCAGGTTCGGCCGATCGCGGCTTCCACTGGCCACGGTTCACTGCTCCAGGCCAATGGGGGCTGCAGAAAGCGGCGCGGGCCAAGGGACGTGCTGGCCGCCCTTCCTGTATCCCCCATCCTATTTTGGTATCATATAAGTATATCTAATTATTAAAATGAAAGAAAGCAAACTTTTAAATTATTTGGAACTGTACATACATGGGCTTCAGTGGGGATTCTTGTAAGAATAAA